>NC_092152.1:11487675-11495175 GCF_045791955.1 Oncorhynchus clarkii lewisi
GGCTGATCACCACGAATGAGTTGATCTTTATCAGGCTGATCACCACGAATAAGTTGATCTTTAACAGGCTGATCACCACCAATGAGTTGATCTTTAACAGGCTGATCACCACCAATGAGCTGATCTTTATCAGGCTGATCACCACCAATGAGCTGATCTTTAACAGGCTGATCACCACCAATGAGCTGATCTTTATCAGGCTGATCACCACCAATGAGCTGATCTTTAACAGGCTGATCACCACCAATGAGCTGATCTTTATCAGGCTGATCACCACCAATGAGCTGATCTTTATCAGGCTGATCACCACGAATGAGTTGATCTTTATCAGGCTGATCACCACGAATGAGTTGATCTTTAACAGGCTGATCACCACCAATGAGTTGATCTTTAACAGGCTGATCACCACCAATGAGCTGATCTTTACAGCTACAGTAGCTTGCATGACGGCGGCCAATATCGTAGGAATCTTAAGAGTCTGACAAAACACACATCTCTCCACTATTTAGTTGTTATATAGTATACATGTGAGAGAGAGAGACATAGAGAGAGAGATAATTAGAGAGAGAGACAGAGAGAGAGGCAGAGAGACAGAGAGAGACATAGAGAGAGAGACAGAGAGAGAGAGAGAGACATAGAGAGAGAGACAGAGAGAGAGAGAAGACAGAGAGAGAGAGAGAGAGAGAGAGAGAGAGAGAGACATAGAGAGAGAGACAGAGAGAGAGACATAGAGAGAGAGAGACATAGAGAGAGAGACAGAGAGAGAGACATAGAGAGAGAGGCAGAGAGACAGAGAGAGACATAGAGAGAGAGACAGAGAGAGAGAGAGAGAGAGAGAGAGAGAGAGAGAGAGAGGGGGTACGATGATGGTGATGCACTGACGGGCCCTCATCCTCAACCCAGTCCCCTGACGCCAAACTCTCTCTCCTGGCAGACATGCTGCAAGAGAGTGGAGAACTGCAGTATTTGAAAGTCACCTTTAAATCACTTTTTTTCAACAGAACAACAAATCATCATCCCTCTCTCCCTCCCTTTGTTTGCTTGTTTTTTCCTTTTCCGCCTGCTTTAGAATTCTTCCTCGACCCTCGATCACCAGGGAGATGGGGGATTGCTAGGATTGAGCGGAATATAAATCTGGAATCTTGCGGGCAGAAGGAACAATGGTGAAGGAGTTTGTGGAAATATTCAACGACCCCCGTTCTTTCTACAAAATCTACATTTAGTTTTTTCCCTTGGAAATCTCCAATCACACACACACACACACACACACACACACACACACACACACACACACACACACACACACACACACACACACACACACACACACACACTTCACTACTCCACAGACACAAAAACACACACTATAAACTCTGCATGTGAGAATCGGCTGACGTTTGGTAGAGAAGGTTACGTGTGCTACTGCCTTGGAGAAGAAACGTCCAAGGTCCCTCAGCCAGCAGATGATTGCTCCCTGTTCAGCAGGTACCGTCCCATGGGGCTGAAGGTCAGCAGGTACCCTCCCATGGGCCTGAAGGTCAGCAGGTACCCTCCCATGGGGCTGAAGGTCAGCAGGTACCCTCCCATGGTCCTGAAGGTCAGCAGGTACCCTCCCATGGGGCTGAAGGTCAGCAGGTACCCTCCCATGGGGCTGAAGGACAGCAGGTACCCTCCCATGGGGCTGAAGGTCAGCAGGTACCCTCCCATGGGGCTGAAGGTCAGCAGGTACCCTCCCATGGGGCTGAAGGTCAGCAGGTACCCTCCCATGGGGCTGAAGGTCAACAGGTCATCTGTCATTGCAGGAGCTCAGACAGACCCTCCACCTACAGCCTGGGAGCAAGCTAGACACACTTCCATCTAGACACGCTTCAATCTAGACACGCTTCCATCTAGACATGCTTCCATCTAGACACGCTTCCATCTAGACACGCTTCCATCTAGACACACTTCCATCTAGACACGCTTCCATCTAGATACGCTTCCATCTAGATACGCTTCCATCTAGACACGCTTCAATCTAGACACGCTTCCATCTAGACACGCTTCCATCTAGACACGCTTCCATCTAGACACGCTTCCATCTAGACACGCTTCCATCTAGAGACGCTTCCATCTACACGCTTCCATCTAGACACGCTACCATCTAGACACGCTTCCATCTAGACACGCTTCCATCTAGATACGCTTCCATCTAGATACGCTTCCATCTAGACACGCTTCCATCTAGACACGCTTCAATCTAGACACGCTTCCATCTAGACACGCTTCCATCTAGACACGCTTAATCTCCAAAGCTACAGTAAGTGCAGATATTACAGCAGCTCACCCTCTCCCTTCTGGGTGGCGATAAGAAATGATTTATATGGGATTAGAAGTTGGAAAACTCAACTCACCACACCTGAAGTCGTGATTGCCACGTGAAAGAGCAACAGTGCCCCGGCGAGACAGCAATGAGTTAGGGCTCTCCCTCGAGAAGACAAAAGCATTAAAGAGGGAATTGATGTAAATGTTATGTGAACAGGATAACAACATAATGTGCAATGAGGTCTGACATTTTCTTCCCTGATGTGTCAATGTCAGCAATGTAAAACCAAAGAAGCGTTCACATTTCCTTACAGTGTTTGTGACACTAACCACCAACGAAAAGGCAACACGCTTTAATCTCAATGCTTAGAAATATATACTGATGAATTCCTATGTCATAAAGCAACTATATGTCAGGTACACAACACAAAAGAGTAAATATACACAGTACACCAAGATCTGTTGACATCAATTTATAGAGCTATTTTCCCTGCATCTCTGTGTGTGTCTGTATGTGTATCTATGTGTGTGTCTCTGTGTGTATGGCTGTGTGTAAGTCTGTGTGTATGGCTGTGTGTAAGTCTGTGTTAAGGGCTGTGTGTATGGCTGTGTGTATCTCTGTGTTTAGGGCTATGTGTATGGCTGTGTGTATGGCTGTGTGTATCTCTGTGTTTAGGGCTATGTGTATGGCTGTGTGTATGGCTGTGTGTATGGCTGTGTGTATCTCTGTGTTTAGGGCTATGTGTATGGCTGTGTGTATCTCTGTGTTTAGGGCTGTGTGTAAGGCTGTGTGTAAGTCTGTGTTTAGGGCTGTGTGTATGGCTGTGTGTATGGCTGTGTGTATGGCTGTGTGTACGGCTGTGTGTAAGTCTGTGTTTAGGGCTGTGTGTATGGCTGTGTGTATCTCTGTGTTTAGGGCTATGTGTATGGCTGTGTGTATGGCTGTGTGTATCTCTGTGTTTAGGGCTATGTGTATGGCTGTGTGTATGGCTGTGTGTATCTCTGTGTTTAGGGCTATGTGCATGGCTGTGTGTATCTCTGTATTTAGGGCTGTGTGTAAGGCTGTGTGTATCTCTGTGTTTAGGGCTATGTGTATGGCTGTGTGTATGCCTGTGTTTACGGCTGTGCGTAAGGCTGTGTGTATGACTACGTGTAAAGCTGTGCGTAAGGCTGTGTTTATGACTGTGTGTAAGGCTGTGTGTATGGCTATGTGCATACCTGTGTGTATACCTGTGTGTATACCTGTGTGTAAGGCTGTGTGTATTCCTGTGTTTATGGCTGTGTGTAAGGCTGTGTTTATGGCTGTGTGTAAGGCTGTGTGTATCTCTGTGTTTAGGGCTATGTGTATGGCTGTGTGTATCTCTGTGTTTAGGGCTGTGTGTAAGGCTGTGTGTAAGTCTGTGTTTAGGGCTGTGTGTATGGCTGTGTGTATGGCTGTGTGTATGGCTGTGTGTACGGCTGTGTGTAAGTCTGTGTTTAGGGCTGTGTGTATGGCTGTGTGTATCTCTGTGTTTAGGGCTATGTGTATGGCTGTGTGTATGGCTGTGTGTATCTCTGTGTTTAGGGCTATGTGTAAGGCTGTGTGTATCTCTGTGTTTAGGGCTATGTGTAAGGCTGTGTGTATCTCTGTGTTTAGGGCTATGTGTATGGCTGTGTGTATGCCTGTGTTTACGGCTGTGCGTAAGGCTGTGTGTATGACTACGTGTAAAGCTGTGCGTAAGGCTGTGTTTATGACTGTGTGTAAGGCTGTGTGTATGGCTATGTGCATACCTGTGTGTATACCTGTGTGTATACCTGTGTGTAAGGCTGTGTGTATTCCTGTGTTTATGGCTGTGTGTAAGGCTGTGTTTATGGCTGTGTGTAAGGCTGTGTGTAAAGGCTGTGTGTAAGGCTGTGTTTATGGCTGTGTGTATGGCTGTGTGTGAGGCTGTGTGTAAGGCTGTGTGTGAGGCTGTGTGTGAGGCTGTGTGTGAGGCTGTGTGTGAGGCTGTGTGTATGGCTATGTGCATACCTGTGTGTATACCTGTGTGTATACCTGTGTGTAAGGCTGTGTGTATTCCTGTGTTTATGGCTGTGTGTAAGGCTGTGTTTATGGCTGTGTGTATGGCTGTGTGTATCTCTGTGTTTAGGGTTGTGTGTAAGGCTGTGTGTAAGTCTGTGTTTAGGGCTGTGTGTATGGCTGTGTGTATGGCTGTGTGAATGGCTGTGTGTACGGCTGTGTGTAAGTCTGTGTTTAGGGCTGTGTGTATGGCTGTGTGTATCTCTGTGTTTAGGGCTATGTGTATGGCTGTGTGTATGGCTGTGTGTATCTCTGTGTTTAGGGCTATGTGTATGGCTGTGTGTATCTCTGTGTTTAGGGCTGTGTGTAAGGCTGTGTGTATCTCTGTGTTTAGGGCTATGTGTATGGCTGTGTGTATGCCTGTGTTTACGGCTGTGCGTAAGGCTGTGTGTATGACTACGTGTAAAGCTGTGCGTAAGGCTGTGTTTATGACTGTGTGTAAGGCTGTGTGTATGGCTATGTGCATACCTGTGTGTATACCTGTGTGTATACCTGTGTGTAAGGCTGTGTGTATTCCTGTGTTTATGGCTGTGTGTAAGGCTGTGTTTATGGCTGTGTGTAAGGCTGTGTGTAAAGGCTGTGTGTAAGGCTGTGTTTATGGCTGTGTGTATGGCTGTGTGTGAGGCTGTGTGTAAGGCTGTGTGTGAGGCTGTGTGTGAGGCTGTGTGTGAGGCTGTGTGTGAGGCTGTGTGTAAGATTGTGTGTGAGGCTATGTGTAAGGCTGTGTGTGAGGCTGTGTGTGAGGCTGTGTGTGAGGCTATGTGTAAGGCTGTGTGTGAGGCTGTGTGTGAGGCTGTGTGTAAGACTGTGTGTAAGGCTGTGTGTGAGGCTGTGTGTGAGGCTGTGTGTGAGGCTGTGTGTAAGACTGTGTGTGAGGTTGTGTGTAAGACTGTGTGTGAGGCTATGTGTAAGGCTGTGTGTGAGGCTGTGTGTAAGACTGTGTGTAAGGCTGTGTGTGAGACTGTGTGTAAGGCTGTGTGTAAGACTGTGTGTGAGACTGTGTGTAGGACTGTGTGTAAGACTGTGTGTGAGGCTATGTGTAAGGCTGTGTGTGAGGCTGTGTGTAAGACTGTGTGTAAGGCTGTGTGTGAGGCTGTGTGTAAGACTGTGTGTGAGGCTGTGTGTAAGACTGTGTGTAAGGCTGTGTGTGAGACTGTGTGTAGGACTGTGTGTAAGACTGTGTGTGAGGCTATGTGTAAGGCTGTGTGTGAGGCTGTGTGTAAGACTGTGTGTAAGACTGTGTGTGAGGCTGTGTGTAAGACTGTGTGTGAGGCTGTGTGTAAGACTGTGTGTGAGGCTGTGTGTGAGACTGTGTGTGAGGCTTGGTGTAAGACTGTGTGTAAGGCTGTGTGTGAGGCTGTGTGTAAGACTGTGTGTGAGGCTGTGTGTGAGGCTGTGTGTAAGACTGTGTGTGAGGCTGTGTGTAAGGCTGTGTGTGAGGCTGTGTGTAAGACTGTGTGTAAGGCTGTGTGTGAGGCTGTGTGTGAGGCTGTGTGTAAGACTGTGTGTGAGGCTGTGTGTAAGGCTGTGTGTGAGGCTGTGTGTAAGACTGTGTGTAAGGCTGTGTGTGAGGCTGTGTGTAAGACTGTGTGTGAGGCTGTGTGTAAGGCTGTGTGTAAGGCTGTGTGTGAGGCTGTGTGTGAGGCTGTGTGTGAGGCTGTGTGTAAGACTGTGTGTGAGGCTGTGTGTAAGGCTGTGTGTGAGGCTGTGTGTAAGGCTGTGTTTACGGCTGTGACTTTGTGCATCTCTGTGTTGCTTCACATCTAGATATTTGAAAGGCATATTGCTGAGATGGGAAGTCATGCTTCATAATTCTCCAAAATATATTATAGAGCTTTACCAATTTATGTCCTCGTCGTTTGTTAAGGTAAACAAGATATGATTCATAAATCAAAACAACATCCCTGGAATATTTATCTTCTGTCTAAAAATGGTGTCAGGCTGGTTTTTCAGGCTGGTTTTTCAGGCTGGTTTGGTGTGGCGACTGACAGAGATCAGCCCTGAGACCACAGCAACATTGTCCTCTATGGCTCACAGACAGACAGATCTTATTGTGTTTTAATGCACTTTAATGGCTCCTGTCTTCAGAGGCTTGGGAGAGCAGTCTCTCTTTCATTACTATGCTGAGCAGCACCACTCCGGAGCTGAGAGGGGGAGCAGGGGGGAGAGAGGAGAGGGGGAGAGGAGAAGCAGGCTTCATGACCAATAAGTGAGTGGGAGAGAGACAGAGACAGAAACAGACAGACAGACAGACAGACAGACAGACAGACAGACAGACAGACAGACAGACAGACAGACAGACAGAGGGACAGAGACAGAGTGATATATATATATATATATATAGAGAGAGAGAGAGAGAGAGAGACAGAGAGACAGAGAGAGACAGAGAGAGAGTGAGAGACAGAGATATATATATATATATGTATAGAGAGAGAGAGAGACAGAGAGAGACAGAGAGAGAGAGTGAGACAGAGAGAGACAGAGTGAGCGACAGAGAGGGACAGAGAGAGAGAGAGAGAGAGAGTGAGAGACAGAGAGAGAGAGATATATAAGTATAGAGAGAGAGACAGAGAGAGAGAGAGACAGAGAGAGACAGAGTGAGAGACAGACAGAGACAGAGAGAGAGAGAGAGAGACAGAGAGAGACAGAGAGACAGAGTGAGAGACAGAGAGAGAGAGAGAGAGAGAGACAGAGAGACAGAGTGAGAGACAGAGAGAGAGAGAGAGAGAGAGACAGAGTGAGAGACAGAGTGAGAGACAGAGAGAGAGAGAGAGAGAGAGAGAGAGAGAGAGAGACAGAGTGAGAGAGAGAGAGACAGAGAGAGTGATAAGTATAGAGAGAGACAGAGACAGAGATAGACAGAGAGAGACAGAGAGAGTGATATATATGTATAGACAGAGAGAGAGACAGATAGAGACAGAGAGAGAGAGAGTGAGAGACAGAGAGAGAGAGAGAGAGATATGTATAGAGCGAGAGAGAGAAATAAAGACAGAAAGGCATTGCTGTGTAATGTGATCACAAACAGTCCCTTTTATAACACCTCACCACTTAGATTTCATCAAACTCTTTCTTATCTGATTTGGGCTTTATTACTCGGTCTGAGCGGACTGTTTTCTCCACTACAGTTGGCCTAGGAT
>NC_092152.1:11800175-11987675 GCF_045791955.1 Oncorhynchus clarkii lewisi
GTGCCTGCTGCTGTGTAAGGTCTTACCTTCTCCTTCAGCTTAGCCAGTCTCTTTTGTCTATCCAGCTCCTGCTTTTCCTTCTCCTGTTTCTCCTGCACTTTTGTCTCCAACTTCTGGAAGTCCTGCAGATAAGTCAGTTAACCATTATACTTTGACTTTCCTCCACCCCAGTCTTTCCTCCACCCCAGTCTCAAGTAGACATAACTGAGAAAAGTACTACCTGAGCAACCTCAAATAGTACTCAGTACTTTGTTGAAGCACCTTTGTCAGCGATTACAGCCTCAAGTCTTCTTGGGTATGACTACAAACTTCGCACACCTGTATTTGGGAGTTTCTCCCATTCTTCTCTGCAGATCCTCTCAAGCTCTGTCAGGTTGGATGGCGAGCGTCGCTGCACAGCTATTTTCAGGTCTCTCCAGAGTCATTTGATTGGGTTCAAGTCGGGGCTCTGGCTATTCAAGGACATTCAGAGACTTGTCCCGAAGCCACTCCTGCGTTGTCTCGGCTGTGTGCTTAGGGTTGTTGTCCTGTTAGAAGATGAAGGGGTCTGAGGTCCTCAGCAGGTTTTCATCGAGGATCTCTCTATACTTTGCTCTGTTCATCTTTCCCTTGATCCTGACTAGTCTCCCAGTCCCTGCCGATGAAAAACATCCCCATAGCATGATGCTGCCACCACCATGCTTCACCGTAGGGATGGTGCTATGTTTCCTCCTGACGGTTGGCATTCAGGCCAAAGGCCCTTCTCCCCACGATTGCTCAGTTTGGCCGGGCGGTCAGCTCTAGGAAGAGTCTTGGTGGTTCCAAACTCCATTTAAGAACGATGGAGGCCACTGTGTTCTTGGGAACCTTCAAAGCTACAGAAATGTTTTGGTACCCTTCCCCAGATCTGTACCTCGACACAATCCTGTCTCGGAGCTCTACGGACAATTTCTTCGACCTCATGGCTTGGTTTTTATCTCTGACATGCACTGTCAACTGTGGGACCTTATATAGACAGGTGTGTGCCTATCAATTGGATTTGATTTAAATCCAATTGTATTTGTCACATGCACCGAATACAACAGGTGTAGAACTTACAGTGAAATGCTTACTTACAAGCCCTTAACCAACAATGCTTTAAGAAATGAAGAAACATTTATTAAAATAAGTGTTAAGTAAAAAATTGAAAATAAAAGTAACAAATAATTAAACAGCAACAGTAAAATAACAAGTGAGGCTATATACAGGGGGTACCGGTACAGAGTCATTGTGCACAGGCACTGGTTAGTCGAGGTAATTGGTGTAATATATACATGTAGGTAGAGTTTTGATTTGATTTGAAATCATGTCCAATCAAATGAATTTACCACAGGTGGACTCCAATCGAGTTGTAGAAACAGCTCAAGAATGATCAATGGAAACAGGATGCACCTGAGCTCAATGTCGAGTCTCATAGCAAAGGGTCTGAATACTTATATAAATTAGGTATCTGCTTTTTATTTTTAAACATTTCTAAAAACCTGTTTTTGCCTTGTCATTATGGGGTATTGTGTCTCCATTGATGAGGAAAATGTTTTATTTAATCCATTTTAGAGTAAGGCTATAACAAAATGTGGAAAAAGTCAAGGGGTCTGAATACTTCCCAAATGCACTGTATATACAAAATACCTTGAGTAGTACCATTGTAAATACTGATCCTTCACATACCCTTTCCTGAAAGCGTTTGATGCAGTAGCCTGCCAGTCTCTTCTTCTCCTCCATGTCAGCCTGTTCCTGTTCCTCCTTCTGCATGGTCAGAAGTTCTTCCTCCTCCTTCTTCTGCCGAATGTGGGCCTCCAGAACCAGCTTCACCTCCAGCTGTCTCCTGCGCTCCTCCTTGGCTTGTCTACGCTGCAGGATCTCCTCAGTGAGCCTCTGCTCCTCCTCCTGCTCCAGGCGCAGCCTGCGCTGCCTTTTCCACCCTTCCAGGCGAGCCACCGCCTCCCTCCTCTCCTCCTCAGCCCTACGCTGCTGGGTCTCAGCCTGCGCCTCCCTCTCCCTCCTGGCAACGTTCTCCAGCTCATCCTGGTGCTGCAGCCTTGCAGCCCTCTCCTGCTGTCTCTCAGCCTTCCACCGGTAAATGGCCTGGTGCATGGAGAGTGAAAATTAGCATAATTATAAGACAAAACAAATATTACGAGTATATTCATGCGATTTAACAGTTCAAAACAAATAGCTGACTGACATTTCAGAGCTCATAAATGGCGGTACTGTTCTAGCCATCTACAGTTGAAAGTGACTGGAAACTCATTACATTGCCTACAAAGTGATGCCCAGTCTACCTCTTTCTTCTTCTCCTGGAGGTACAGGAGCTCAAGATACCAATCTTCATGCTGTTCAACATCGTCTGGGGTTTTGCCTGGCAGGTAGAGCAAAGCCTCTTTCCTATAAGCTGGTTTGCCATTGTGCTTGGTCCACACTTTCAGAAAGCTCTGATGGTCATACTGGTCCCAGCCCCCCTGCTTCCCTCCAGTTTGCTGCAGGAACCTCTCTAGTGCGGTCACCTCTGGTGGGAGGTCCTCCTCTAGGGCTTTGGCCAGACACACCTTGCCTGGGGGAGCACAGGGCAACTTTGGGTCTGCTTTTACAGCCAAAGACCAAGTCTCAATCTTCTTTTCAAAAGCACATATCTCCTGGCTGCATGTTCTTTCCTCTTTCAATAGATCCTCAAAACTAAAAAGAATAAGAAAGAAGCATTTAATCTCAGTCTAAACTATAATCAAGTCATTTTGAAACATGCATTACATGACAGCTGACAGCTGTTAAAATATTGAACATCTCATACCTTTGACGTTGATCCCCCTTGAAAGTGTTGATTGAATTTTCAACTTCTGTCATTATTTCTTTCAGTTTCTCAATTACTAAAAAACAATCAACAGCATTTCTAAGTAGTTAAAGTATAACAGCCTGTATAAAGGGAGGTGAAGTGGGTATCAAATTCAACTGGCTTCATAAAAACATGAATGTCATGACTCCCCAATCTGTACTGTTTAACCATCAACCAGCATATGACTTACACTCAGGGGTAGGCTTCACGTCAGTCAGCTGCATCTGAAATGTATTTACACCATTATGGATTTTCATCACATGCTTTTGCACGTTCATTTCTGAGGGACAAAGAACATGAGCAACATTATTATTAAAGATGTTCAAATTACGTTTTTAGTCAGTAAAATATTGAATGTGACATACAAAGAGTAATAAAACCACAAAAATACACACGCTCAGTATTTCGATCATCCTGAAGACCTTTATCAAACTCTTCCAATACTCTAAATCCACCTGAAAGACCATTCTTCCTGTTTTGTGTATTCAACATCTTCTCTTTCTCAAGTTTCTCAATCCTGTTTTAAGAACAATAGAAAATGAGTCTCAATACAATAGATGTGCATGTATAATCTCAATTCCTCTGCAAATTAATACGAGGAACTTACTGTTTTCTAAGTTTCTCTGCATTTCTGAGAAACTCTGTCTTTTGTTGGGAAACTCTATCTTTCAAACGTTGTGCATTGTGGTGAGTAGCTGTGATGAAGTCACCTTCCTTATGAGAAAACAAAAGCTAGTATGAGCCAGGTCTAACAGTCAGCCAATACGTTCTGTCATTAGATAATGCAATACCTAATATTCTAGCCTGGGCTCAGATCTGGTTTTGCTGTCTGACAACTCCTCCTACGGTGATCATTATTTACTGTCTCTAGAAGTTGGCAGAAATATCCCAAAAGAGTTGTCAGACAGCAACGCAAACAGAAGAAAAAAACGTATGTTTAAAGTGAAGCACGTTAGAAAGCAAGGTTAGCTAGCATAGCATACACACAAACTATAATTACTGTCTTTGTTGTTGGCAACCTGGCTGGCCGGTTAGCTATTTTGGTTTCCTTTGTTCTTAGCGAAGAAGCTTATAAGATTTTACTCAACGTTAAAATAATATTGTGTAGAGTATCGTTTGCTGGCAACTTCCAACAATTTAAATACATATAGAGGACAATAAAACGTTATTACCAGGAGTTGTGCATCAAAAAGCTCTTTGGTTGTTATGGAAGCCATTTTCATATTGAATTTTAAAACTTTAATGAGACCACATCTGTTGAGCCGAACCGTCCCACAGAGTTTCAAAACTCAGAGGCACAACATCGCAAGACTTCCGGGAAGGCTTGTGAAACAGACCAAATAGACCAGGCCGGGGTTTAGAGTTCGTGAAGTCAATGAGACAAGTGAAACATTTGTTCTTAGTTGTTAATTTTCTCAAATTTTAAAGACAAAACCTAGATTTGAGCCAATGTCTTAAGTAGTTGAACATGTTAGTACTCCAACCTCGTGAAAGTGACAAACTGACACGTTTTCATTTTCGTCAAAAAAATATATATAATATATGAGTGCCTTCGATTTGATGGCCTGCACATGCGTAGTTTGGCGCGAGACGACCGTTAGACCCGATGACGTTTTCTACTGAGTTTAGCCAGCCAACGTCGCCATGACGTCTTTGATGCTATTCCATCTGGAACTGTCATGTTATTTAGAGGTGTCGCCAGACCTCACCTTCTTGACCTACCCTCGCTTAATCCAGTTGACTCTCCAATAAGGAAAATATGTTTCTCCTTGCTCCCTCAGAACAATAGGTCTATAAGTGCTTTATTTCAAAGGGATGTTGTATCCATTCCTTATGTCACAAGAATACATTGGTCACTAATATCTGTTGGGAAAAAGTCTAGTTATTACCACACAAATACTTGCTTGTTAACAAGGTCAAAGAGGTATCTTTCAGAATGATCCATAAGTATTACCCTGCGAATCATTACCTGAAGAAACTTAAAAAAGACATTAACATTGATTGTACTTTTTGTGTTGAGCATCCAGAAACAAGTTTCACATTTATTTAGGCATTGTCTACATGTAAAACAATTATGGAAAGATATTCACAGTTTTATAATTGTTAATATTCTTGATGACTTTTGTTTTTTTTTAAAGGGAGAATGTGCTGCTCGGTTTCCTTAACCATAATAAAGATAAAGAAAAATAATTGTACCTTATAGATCTAATTGTGCTAATGGCAAAATTTCATATTCATAAATGTAAATTCAACCACGCTTCTGTGTTTTCTATAAGAAATTCGAGCAGTACATTAAGACCATTATACATTATTCTAATAAGAAAGCTGTTAAAACAATCAATGTGTGTGCATCTTTTAAGGTCTTTGTATACCCCCTAGCATATGTTATCATTGTCTGTTTGTATACGTCTTATATGTATACTGATTTTTCTTCAATTAAAAAAATAAAACAAAATGTAAAAATGTTATTTAATTTGAAAAACGTCACCATGAAGTCGTCTACAAGTGTAACCATCCTCTTTACTGATTTGGCTACACCAGCAGAGGGCGCAGCTGATCATTTCGATCTTTGTAGCTCATTTACTGGTCATCAGCTCGTCAGACAGACAGACAGACAGACAGACAGACAGACAGACAGACAGACAGACAGGCAGGCAGGCAGGCAGGCAGGCAGAAAGAAAGAAAGAAAGGTCATCCCGAGTGACTCACTGCATTTTAGTGCTAGAGGCGTCACTACAGACCCTGGTTCGATTCCAGGCTGTATCACAACCGGCCGTGATTGGGAGACCCATAGGGCAGAGCACAATTGGCCCAGTGTCGTCCGGGTTAGGGTTTGGCCGGGGTAGGACGCCATTGTAAATAAGAATTTGTTCTTAACTGACTTGCCTAGATAAATAAAGGTTAAATAAAATAAAATACAAATCCAACAGTCCAAAATATGGATATCACCTCAACATACATACATACACACATACATACATACATACATACACACACACACACTCAAATAATCTGCTGTCTGTTGATGATTAGGTTATTTTAAGACACCTTTTAAATGATGGCCAGCAGCCACAATTTCTGTGCTAGATGGCTTGACAATTCTCTGGAGTAAGTGAATATGAATAGAAACTGAAATCCATTATTGAAGGAGGATATTAAGGATGATCGCCATTCCGTGGGTGTAAAGGCATAAATAGCAAACGATCCAAGAAAAGCACACGTTCAAATGTCCTATTTTTGTCACCAGCTCAGAGAGAAATTTCAATTGATTAAAGAGATGTAAAGACTATAGCATTATACTAATTGAAATAACAAATTGGACACATGGGGAAAGCTAGACTAGCCATGTGTATTTTGGACAGAATGTATGCAATAGATATCAGCAATTGGAATGTCATTTCACAATAGTAATTCTCATAGACAGATGACATAGTGAAAAATAATAGCGTAAAATAATTTGCATAGTTTTATTGTAAGATATTCTTACTAACATACTGACAAGATGCGCAGCATGTCTCCCTCCTTCTTCAGAAGTGAGTTAGATATATTTACCGATGACTGGTTTGTGTGTATCCATGTAATTGACTCTTCTGGGTGCAGCTTGTTTTCAACTGCCTTCTGGTGGATAACAGATTGGTTACAAACACACACACAGCAGGCATAGTAAAACCTTCTGACAGCTGACCACTGCTTCTGGAGTCCCATGAGAGAAAGCTGAGCTGACTGTCTTGAGCTTGGTCATGTTTGTAACTCCAGCCAGCGACCTCTGTGAGGGTGCAAGGGTTTGAGCTTTGGGTGAACCTGGGACAAGTGGGAAAGTGATCGCTCCAAGTGTCTTTCCCTCTGTGCTTAGGTACCCTCTATCTCTCCTGCTAGCTATGTGGTTCACTAACCTCACATGCCCAGTAACCTAGTGTTTTTTGTGTGTGTTTAAAAAATTTAACTAGGCAAGTCAGTTAAGAACAAATTCTTATTTACAATGATGGCCTACCCCAGCCAAACCCTAAACCAGACGATGCTGGCCAATTGTGCGCCGCCCTATGGGACTTCCAATCACGTCCGGTTGTGATACAGCCTGGAATCAAACCAGAGTCTGTAGTGATGACTCTTGCACTGAGATGCTGTGCCTTAGACCGCTGCGCCACCCGGGAGCCCATTGTGTGACTCCTCCCCTTATTCTCTGCTGTGTGAGAACACACGCTACTTACCTTCCCCCACCTCTCCTAGTCTTGACTTGATTTCAGGGATTTTAGTGTGCTAGTATGATGATTAACAATCTTAAAATGTCAAATGGTAGTACAAAATATAATCTGATGAGAGGTCAATCTAACTTTGTCCAACAATAAAGTGGTAAAACAGATCCAGCACAAGACAATGCCAAGATTAAAGTAAATACCCCGAGGATCATCTTTTTAATAATAGACAGGAAGTGGGTCGTTTTAGACAGACAATTGGGTCCCTGTAATCTTTTTAAAGGGATAGTTCACCATAATTACAAATACCTCATGTCATGGATAGAAAGTAATCTCTGGCTCAGATTTACGGTCTGTGACTTTACTGCAATTTAACTTTAGAATCACTGGTATCAGAAAACAATATTGAGGTCACAAGTTAAGTTTTCAGTTATGGATAAAAATGAAGGTCTGTTTTGTGAATTGATATGGGATACGGGATGGTACAAGGGTTTTCATTCGCAACTATTGAAAGGTATGCATTTTACACATGTAGCAATGTATTTGATGTTAACTGAGCTCAGTATAGAAACACATGGCACAAGCTGGGATGACTAGGTGAAAACAGAGCTATATCAACAGGAATTTGCATTTTATCATCTCGCATTGGTTTGGACAGTGTTTACTTCTTCTGTCTACCTCCTTGGTGAAACAGGGTCCTATGCAGGTATCTGTCACCACAAGATATCACTGCTATGTACACATACAAAGTGCTTGAAGTGGACTGAAATAAGTGCTGGTACTCTTCTGGGTACCACACAGTACTGTATATATTTAGGTGCCATAAAATAGCCAATATTCTATAAGAGGGACCGGAACTCAAGCAGTAGAAAACAAACTGGTGTGTTCCTGTTCAAGTCAAGCACTACACATACAGTAAATTATAAGCAAATACAGTGTCCAGGGGTAGAAAGAGTACTGAAATATCCTACACAAGTAGAAGTACTGCTACTTTAATGAAATCTCACTAGAAGTAAAACTACTGGTGAAAAAAACGACTCAATTAAAAGTTATAATTCGTTACTTTCCACCTCTGACAGTGTCTTCCCTCCATAAAGCTTTTTATGATGACTGGAGAATTAATACATGTATAGAATTTGTCATGGGTGTTGTTGACAGAATAAAAAGATTAAGAAATACACTTTTTTTTTTTATCACATGGGCAGTTTTTCTCAGAAGGATATTTATGTCCTAGAATGCAACACAAGCATGGCTTCAGTCAACTCTACCCTTGTTTGTTGGAGAGTGTGAGGTCTGCTCTGTAGGAGTGAGAGTATTACATATCTACCTGTGTGAGCTGTGAAATTCGCTCATTGTAGGCATGCCACTCAAGCACAGGGTTGTTGCCACTTGCCATGTGGCTTCACTTGTTTGGCACTACAAATGCTGACTAAACATTTACACCATGACCTGACCTCCCTACCTCAGCTATGTTATTGACATTTCTGTTAACTTTTATGAGGCCAACATACTATATTATGCCCTCCTTTCTGGTTGTCTCATTAACATGTCAAACAAAGTGATTGACAAATCAATGGGGACATAGAGAGTTACATAAAACTAGTCCACGGACTTTGGCTACACTGGATATTTGACTAGAATTCAACCTTTTGTTCATAAAAAAAAAAGTGGTTGTCCAGACTCTATTCAATTTTGCAGTCTGACTTGTCATATGACATCAACGGATAACCTTTGTTAGGCACGTATCCGCTAAATTCAATTGTTACTGATAGCACACATTCTGGTTTCTTCATAGGTCAGTAACCTTGCAGCCTACAACAACAACATCCCTCCAAGGAAAATGATACCCATTTAAATGGCAAGTGATAGCACAAACACATGCATAAAGTAGGTCAAGTATTAGTGCCACATGTATTAGCTGACATATGTGGAAGGACTAATTGTAAACAAAATATTTCCTCTCTGCACACGTCTTGATGATTAGATTATTTCTAACATTCAAATAAATGATCCTCTTCCTCTTTAATGCAGTACTACTACAGTACACTAAAGTTATAAATAGCACTCCTCAAATTTCTCACGGGAAATAGTTCTGAGTGAAACACCTTGCTGGATGACATCGGTATCCTGTTCACACCCTTACCAAGTTTCTGTTGTCTTGTGTGATGTATGCGTCCTTTTGTTATTAGCATGGAAGCAGCATGACTCATGGTATGTGTTTGTGATGCATCAGTCCAGTGGCCTGCTTGCAAGTCTCTTACTGCTCTCTTGCTAACTCCTAATTAGAAATGAATGACATTTTAGTTAGTGGTAGTTTATTATTATTATTATTATTACTACATGTAGGCCGTACTTGGCAGCAAAAAGCTGAATTGCCATTCACAGCACATACAAATAATACTGTTTGGCTTGACAATGACAATAGAGTAGACAAGAGCACAAACAGATCTGGGACCAGGCAATCCGTCCATTCCACTGAATAAATTGAGACATGTTGAACGTGTGAAAAGAGAGGTTGACCCCACATAAAAAATACTACAGTTTGCTATAGAATACCATGGTACTTACTTTAGAATTGTATAGTATTCTGAAGTAAACTGAAGTAAACTGTAGTATTCTGAAGTAAACTATAGTAAACTGAAGTAAACTGTAGTAAACTGAAGTAAACTGTAGTAAATTGAAGTAAACTGTAGTAAACTATAGTAACCTGAAGTAAACTGTAGTAAACTGAAGTAAACTGTAGTAAATTGTAGTAAACTATAGTAAACTGTAGTAAACTGTAGTAAACTGTAGTAAACTGTAGTAAACTGAAGTAAACTATAGTAAACTGTAGTAAACTGAAGTAAACTGTAGTAAACTGTAGTAAACTGTAGTAAACTGAAGTAAACTGTCGTATGGCACCAATAGACATGGTCACCCTGTTCATGGCTCCTGACAAGCATTTCACTACACCCGCAATAACATCTGCTGAATATGTTTATACAACCAATAAAGTTTGATTTGTATACTGTAAAATACTAAACTACACTCTGTAGTATCTCTCGGTCATGTGTAGTACTTACTATATAATTTGGTAGTATATTGTAGAATACTATACTCCACACTGTAGTATTCTTTGATAATGTAGTGCTTACCATAGAATTGTGTAGTACACTGGTGAATACTATATTAAACACTACAGTATTATATGCAAAAACACTATGTTTTTTAAACTATAGTATTACTACATTATTTAATTTGCATATACTCCACCCATTACCATCCCCCATATCCCAATTTATGCCAATCATGAGAAACTTACATGTGAAGTATGAACCATACATTGTGTTCCCCACAGGTTATAGAAAAGAGCAGAGGCACTGAACTATCTGTTCAGATGCCAGTTCTACAGAATATGGAACATTTGCTCATAGTATTTGCCCAGGAGTTTTCCTCGTGGAGAAAGCTCCCATTTCTGCCAAAGATAATACATTAAAAAAACACTTTAGTAAATACTACCCATTCCCATATCCCAATTTGTGCCACCCATAAGTGAGTATAGTCCATATATTGAGTTCCCTACAGGTTATAGTAAAGAGCAGAAGCTCTGAACTATACGTTCAGACCCCAGTCCTACCTACCGACATACCTACAGCCTCAGTCCAGACCCTTCGCACCTCCAGTCCACCATCAAGTTAGTCAAGGGGAGCACCAGGCAGTCAGTGGTGTGGCACGTCAAGACCTTTGAACAGCCAAGAACCACCCAATAACACAAACAACCCGCTAGATGCGCTCATCCACCTCCCTCATCCACCCCTGCAACTAAATGATCAAACCTGGACCCCCCCCAATAAACAATAATCATGACCCTGACAACATCCGAACAGGACTTTCCTCAGATGGCTGGCTGTTCATGTTTGCCTCTTCACCAGAGAATCCATCTATAACGCCACAAGATACCTACAGAAAACTTCCCCCACGGTGGCACTCGCACTGAACACACCCACCAACTGTTTGTGAGTGCTCCGTAGCCAGGAGGGTCTGGCCTTGTATGCTCCCTCTGTCTTCCAGCCTCCAGCCTTGCCACCACATCGATCCTCCTCCAACACCAGACGATGGATATACCCTCCACCACCCCATTCCCTCTCCATCTCTTCCCCCTTCCTCCTTCTTCACTGAGCCTCTCACAGAACCAGAACCATTCATCATCACACCGGATGTGGCGCGGAGGTGGGACCAAACACCAGACCTTCACCTGGAGTAAGCAGGCCACAGGGAAGTACCACCATTGGCCTCTGGGTCTATGGCTCCCTGCTGTCTCTACTTGCTTCTCAGGTTGTGCTTCCTCCCCTCTACAAATCCCGACCCAGCATCACCCAGTTCCCGGTTCATGTTCTTCCCAGGTCCCCAGCAACAGACCCAGCACCAACCCCTGGTTTTCAGTCCTAGTACCAATATGATTTCCAACCTGGCCTCAACACAAACCCAGGTTTTCCTGGTCCCAGCCCAAACACCAGCACCAACCCTGGACACGGCACTGACCAACCACAACTACCCCCTCCATCTAGACTGCCAGCCCAGACCACCCCGCTTCCCATCCTCCAACACAAAGACACTCAACCAGAACAACCATGACTGACTAACTAATTAATAGACTAATTATTGCTACCTGTTTCTTAATTTAATGCATTCATTCATTTTTATATATTTTTTCTTGTTGGTTTTTCTTTTGATTTGATGAGATTAAGTTGGATTGATTACTTATTGTTTGAATTGTTTGTTTTAGAATTGTAACCAAATTGATTTGAAATTGTAACGAATTTTGGAACAACCAAATAAATTGACCTAGCTTCAGGTTATGGAAAATGTGCTCTTTGTATTTCCCTAGTAGGTGTCTTCAAGGAGAAAGCCCCCACTTCTATGTCAACAACATATTTACACAGGAATACAAATAGGAGTAGCTTAACGCTGCCTTAGGGAGACTCTAGTAGTATCTTAACGCTGTCTTAGGAAGACTCTAGAAGTAGCTTAACGCTGCCTGAGGAAGACTCTAGTAGTAGCTTAACGCTGCCCGAGGAAGAATCTAGTAGTAGCTTAACGCTGCCTGAGGAAGACTCTAGTAGTAGCTTAACGCTGCCTGAGGAAGACTCTAGTAGTAGCATAACGCTGCCTGAGGAAGACTCTAGTAGTAGCTTAACGCTGCCTGAGGAAGACTCTAGTAGTAGCTTAACGCTGCCTGAGGAAGACTCTAGCAGTAGCATAACGCTGCCTGAGGAAGACTCTAGTAGTAGCTTAACGCTGCCTGAGGAAGACTCTAGTAGTAGCTTAACGCTTCCTGAGGAAGACTCTAGTAGTAGCTTAACGCTTCCTGAGGAAGACTCTAGTAGTAGCTTAACGCTGCCTGAGGAAGACTCTAGTAGTAGCTTAACGCTTCCTGAGGAAGACTCTAGTAGTAGCTTAACGCTGCCTGAGGAAGACTCTAGTAGTAGCTTAACGCTTCCTGAGGAAGACTCTAGTAGTAGCTTAACGCTGCCTGAGGAAGACTCTAGTAGTAGCTTAACGCTGCCTGAGGAAGACTCTAGTAGTAGCTTAACGCTGCCTGAGGAAGACTCTAGTAGTAGCTTAACGCTGCCTTAGGGAGACTCTAGTAGTCAAAACGTGTTGCAGTTGTGCGTCCTCATGTACAATGCTGAGCTGCTAATGTTTTTGCAATGTACTGTCCGCCTACTCGTTTTCTTTGTTGGATTACCTGCCATTTAGGGGCCTACCTTCCCACTGCCCTCATCTGACAGATAATACAACAAAAAACACTAGTAAATACTAGTCATGTCCGCAAAAACACTACAGTGAATACTATGGTATATAAATATAGCAATACAAGTGTTTAGAGCTATATTATTTGTTCATACGGGACAGCCTAAAAAGGCCCTGTTGAAAAGGGCAGATGGTGGTGGTTATAGAAACCTGAGGCCTGGAGGCAGTCCGTTGGGTACATCAGCTGCAATGTAGAGACGAATCAAGGGTAATGCATACCACCACATAAATCCAGGGGCTCGAGCGTCCATGCCAGGAAAGTGAACTGGGCCTAAACAGAGATAGCAAACAGCCCCCCCCCCACCCCCCCCACCCCATGCTAAGCTAACAGCTGCTCGCCCATGTCACTGTAGACCCATCTCTCAGATCAGTGAGAGGGAAATACAACTATTCACAGCACAGTCACTAGCTTTACCTAATATACACTCCCCTCTCTTGTTCTGGATTCTCACTGGACCAAAACATATGAATCACAGACAGTCCTGTAAAAGACAAACTAGGACTAGATGTATGTAAACGTGACAGACCATCCAGACAACCCTTGGATCAGAAACGTTCATTTTATGACGGAGGTTTAAATAACAGGCTTGTTCCTCTATGTCAGCTAACCAGCATAAATGGATGTTAAGTGTGAGGGAATGTGCAAAATGAGCGTGAATTAAACATTTGAGGAGTTTAATAGGACATGTAAATTAGTCATTTTACACTGGAATCTGATAGCAGGGTGTAATGGTGTCAGTATCAGTTTTGTGTGATGATACATCTGTTTAATAGTGTGGCTCACCACCAGGACAAATAATCTCCAACTAACACCATAAAAGAACTGGCAAGGGCACTGCCCTTGCTGCCCAGAGGAAGACTGGGAGACTAGAATAGTTCTGAAATGGCATTGGTGTAATCATGCCAACTCTTCCTATAAATATGCCCTGTTGTTTTCACAGTTGACTCAGTGGGGTGAGCCGTTGCACAGTGGTAGTTAGGAAGATTGGTGCCTGCCTGCTCAAGTGTCCCCCGCACGTCTATTTCCCAGTGAAAGCTTAGTTGAGGTCCTGTTTTAATGGAAGCTTAGCTGAGGTCCTGTTTTAATGGCCTGTTGACATTCTGTTTCACATGTGACCCTCGTACCCAGAGTTCCCCATGTTATTACCCTCTCTATTTTAAGCTCTGGGGGAGGGGATCTTAAACAGGTCATGCTTTCTTTGTCTAATGGTTCTGTCTCTCATTATTGATAACTCAACTTAATTGAATCTTTAAAAGCTAGTCTCAGAAAATAGGTATGTTCAGAGATAAATACAGTGGAAGTTCACTATTGTCATTACTATTCACAGATGAAGCACTATAAAATATTCTCTCTGTTATGCGGCTGTCATAGCATCTGCACCCATATGAACAAATATTAGAGTATACTATGCTCTAAATACTGTAGTATTAGTATATAGTATTCGCTGTAGTGTTTTTGCGGAAGTATACTGTAGTATTTAATGTAGTGTTTTTGTGGACAGGACTATACACTGCAGTATAATTTACTACAGTACAAATACTGTAGTATTACTATAGTAAAAACTATTACTTAGAAATATAGTATTGTAATTACTATGTTTTTGCAGATAATACTGTAGTATTTAATATAGTATTCTACAGTATGCTACACAATTCTATCGTAAGCACTACACATTCAAGGGATACTAGTGTTTAGTGTAGAATTCTACAGTATACTACAACATTCTAAAGTAAGCACTACATGACCAAAGGATACTACAGTGTGGAGTATTGTATTCTACAGTATACTACAAAATGATATAGTAAGCACTACACGATCAAGGGATACTACAGTGTAGTATAGTATTCTACAGAATTATATACTAGGTAATATAGTATTCTATAGTCTATAGTTTTTGTGGGAACATGTGCCATATTTTTCAATGGAGTCTCCTTTTTCACATTGGCCGATACTAATGAGAAATTCCAACACTTTACCAGACAAAAGCTCCCATATGAGAGGTAAAGGGACTTTCATTAGAGTACCACCCTTCCACACACAGGAAGCGGCGCTGGACCTAATGGAACCTGTCATCTCCTGTCCAGACTACTGCAAGTTATCCCGTAAAAAAAAAAAGCCTAAATTGGGCAATTAAAGGCATCTAGGGCCTATGTTAACTTCGATGAAAATGACAGACCTTCCAAAATGTTTTATGCAACATTATCGGCAAGAGATTTGATGTAACGTTGAGTAATTAAATGGGTGTGACAAGTGTTGGTAATGGTAATATTATACAAATTCTGCTCGTAACCAACAGAATTTGTAAAACCCAAAAACGTAATGCGTGCCAACATATTAGCAAAGATTTATTAGAAGGCAAACTGACTGTCAGGCGAAAAGTATTGAACGTTTCACAATAGCAACATCTGACAATCACATTCACCGTGGTTGTCTGAACCGTGCACAGCTGGCCATGCCTCATTGGTCATTCCCCATTATCTGCAACAAAGTCAAGGAGCGTCATCACTATCTTTCCTTTGCGGTACCTCAAAACTGTTTCGATTACCAGCTGAAACTTTCATGGGTTGATTTTACTCCAGGCTCAGAGTTAGTCTGGGCTGTGTCTTCACATTACCCTAAAACCTGCTCTGAGCTGGGAGTTGTCTTACAAACAGGTTAACATGATTTCTAGAACCTTTTCTGAGATGCATTTAGGGAGTGCCATCTTTCAGTTGGGTTTATGGGCGTTGTACTGACTGAAACACCTGCAGGGAGACATTGGAGCGAGCCCTTATTTAGGCCACGTTTTCAGTGGGGCATTATTCGGGGTTATTTTAAGACACGACAGAAGTAGGCTGAGCGTCAATTGCCAAAAAGGACAGAAATTATAAATGACAGTAATGTGTGTAGCCCAGTAAAGGAAATAGTTTAAAAAGGGTTGGGTTCAATGGGGGCGCAAAGTCCTTTTAGAGGTGAAAAACAACACAATATTGCAATGGAAATACACTCTAAAATGTGTGACCTATTGAGTGGCAATAAAACTAGGCTAATTCTCAGAAGAAAAAAACTATACAATTTACTCATGCTTGACAGACTACAAGCAAGTCTGAACATGCTCAACCATACTGTACCCTCATTTTAGTTTAATGACGTGAACATTCCAGCCAAGACGTAGGCTAATGAGTTGAGAAAAGATATTACGAAGAATCTAAAAAAAGTTGGTCTTGACCATGTTTTTCTACAATAGAGAAACAACAATAGCATAACCAACAAGTCTTTGTTCAAGCACCATGGCCAACTAGACAGGCCTAGTGTGATCTATCAAGAGGATCCACCCTACTGGCTACAGGCATTCCTCGGCCCATGACTCATCCAGTAACACTGCCACATTTTAAAGGGGTGGGAAATCGGTGTGTGCAGGAGAGTCACTACAGAGACAAATGTAATCCTGCTGCATAGCTACTTGGGACTGAAAACACTGAATGAACTCCCAATGAAAACACTGGGAAAAAGAGGGCAAGTGCAACATGGGTTTATTGTCAAATTAGTTCTTAAGACATGAAATTGATCATTGGAATTTTGTCATTGGAATCTTACAGTCTGTAATAAAGTGCAGAATTAAAGCAAGTTCCCTGGTATGGTTCCTTTGTATGGTTCTGTATTTAGCTAAATCTATTCCTTAACATATTAAGTTAAGCCCTTTTTTTAAACCAGATGAATAAAGCTAATGTGCAAGGTTAATTCACAAAGCTCAGACAGACACACTGTACAAGGCCTTCCTACTTTCCAATTATAATGCAATTGGATGAATAAGGTTATACGTTTGGGTTCGTCAGAGCTCTAAAGCGTTTATGCAATAATTTAATGATATGCCATTCAAAACGCAGATGTCGAGGGGTTTCCTTTGAATTCTAACTACATGCACAGACATATTAGTTTCCAACTAACCATGTTGCTTTAGTGCTCAGATCACCATAGAAGAATCAGGTTCAAAGGTCAATGATATCAAGCATGAGGGTTGCATACACTCCTACTCAACTTCAGCACTTAATAACCTTTAACAGTTCGCACATGAAATCACCCAACCCCACCACTAACAGCATTCAGTAATTGTCACATCACATCCCTCTGCTTAGTGTAACAAATTAGGGAAAGATGAAGGAACAGGGGAGTTACCACAACAAAATGCAAGACACCGCACAGAACAGTCGCATATCATAGCC
The DNA here is from genome assembly GCF_045791955.1 of Oncorhynchus clarkii lewisi. Classification (NCBI taxonomy): domain Eukaryota; kingdom Metazoa; phylum Chordata; class Actinopteri; order Salmoniformes; family Salmonidae; genus Oncorhynchus; species Oncorhynchus clarkii. The sequence continues at coordinate 11,817,210 of NC_092152.1, forward strand.
TGTGCATAGAAGGAATAAAGCACTTATGGTATTTGCAAACATGACCACTTCATGAAGCATCTTTATGGTTTTGATCGAGAAATTAGTCCATTACTCAACTCCACAGACCCAAAACCCTGAAAACATTACCATTGAATGAGAGCACAAAGAACGTACAATGAAATGTAGAGGGTCGATATATTGGCAACATTGGCTGCATTTACACAGGTAGCCCAATTCTGACATTTTTGTCCACTAATTGGTCTTTTGATCAATCGCATCAGATCTTTTTCAGAGCTGATCTGATTGATCAAAATACCAATTAATTAAAGAAAAAGGTTTGAATTGGAACCATGGTGATGTAAAAATGACTCAACATATTCCTGCATCTTTGCAAATAGAAAAACACATAAAGAGAAATCTCTCAATGATATCTTAATAAATAGCATGGAATATGTAGAAATTAGAAAGCAAAACACTAGCTCGGTTCAAAATATTGTGCATGCCCATATTACAAAAATCCCCATTGATTTTCCACAGAGCTTTAACTCTGGCTTTGTAGAGGGGGGGGACGACGAAGTTGTTCACGTGACATTCATCCTCGACTTCAATATGATCAAAAGAGCAGGATCACACTCCACTCACACCTCTTTAATAGTCATTATCTGTGGAGAAGCACAAAGGCCTCCAGCTTCTCTGGGATGTTGCCTCTGTAGGAAAGGCTGTGTTTGACGATGGCCCGCGCAGACAGACACTGCAGGGTGGTGTGATTGATGGGTTGGATCAGGTTCTTGGCCATCTCCTTCTCGTCCAGCAGGTCACAGGCCATCTGCTTCAGGGAGTTGGTGCTGTCAAAGTGCGTGCCGCAGGCAATCAGCAGATTCATGATGTCCGGGTGGTTGTTGGAGGCAGCCACATGCAGGGGGCTGTTGTTGTCCTCGTCGCGGATGTTGACGTCCGCCCCACACTCCAGTAGAATAGAGGTGACGTAGAAAGAGGGGAACTTACAGACAGGATAGCGGCCCACGCAGGTGGTGTTCCTGTCCACGGCCAGGTGGAGCGGGCTGTAGCCATTCTTCCCACAGGGCTGCAGCTTGAGGAACCTGTAGATGGTCTCCTTCTTCAAGTGGTCCTGCTCCACGGTGCAGGGGACCTTCTCCAGCAGGCAGATGAGATGCAGGATGATGGAGAGGGCCTTGCTGAGCTGAGCCGGGTCAGGCAGGTTCTGTTTCACCGCCCGCTCAATCTCCAGCACGCTCTTACTGAGGATGCCCATGAGGTCATCGAAGGAGACTGAGGTGCCCAGCAGGCCTTTGGCGCGGTCCTGGAGCATGAAGGAGAAGAGCTCAGCGAATGACAGCAGGCTGCTGGCTGTCATGGGGCTGAGGGGGTCCAGGTTGCTCTGCTGCATGTCCAAGGCGTACTTCCACAGATTGATACAGCGCTCAAAGTTCCCAGAGTCGGCATATACAGCACCCCGGTAGCGGATGTAGTAAGAGGTGTCGGGGTGGGAGGGGCCTAGGATGCGCTCTCTAATGAGCAAGGCCTGCATCCTCATCTCATCTGGTTCAGAGATCAAGCTGTCTAGCTCCTCCTCATTACTTACCTCCCTGGCATGGTCATAGGCCATGATCAACTGCTTTGGGTGTGCTTTGTGGTGAACATTGTTGCCATCCCTGTATCTCAGGTCCATGGCCCTCTTCCAGTACTTTAATGCCCCAAGAAGATCACGCTTTTTATCCACAAAAGTGGCACCAAGTAGTTCCAAGGCGTTTATTCTCTCCAATTGGCGTGTTTGCTGGTGTTGAGTCAAATAGTTAACAATGTTAGTGTGGCCCGTCACACTAGCGGACAGTAGTGGGGTCATTCCATAACCATCCCTCTCCATGGTGGCACCATATTTTAGCAGCATCTTCATTATCTCCAAGCTGCCGGATTCAGCACAGTCATGTAATGCCGTGTTACCTGTGGAGAAAGAAAAACAAATTTCATGTGTTCCGCAAAATGGGAGTCATTTTTGGCAGACATTCTAGTAATAAAGAGCAATATATATGCACGTTATTTGAAAAGAAGAAGATGAAGTGAAGAGACAAAAGGTTGATCAAAATGTTAAAGTCTCTACATTTCAACTAAATGGGTTTGTCACATGCTTGCCTGTAGCCTTATCTCACTAGGAGAAACCTCTGAGTGATGAACTCAATGTGCCAATCTAAGCGTTACGCCAAGGGGGTGCAAATCTCATGGACGCGAACAGATCTTGTGAGTGGGCGATTGCAAGGCTTACATTTAGCAAAAGCTTGGGTGGATTCCCTTCCCCTAATTGGTTTAAATACAAATTAAACCAGCTTGTTAGGTGACCTGATTAGATGTCCAAATGTGAGGATTTAGCAGGTTAGCATTTGTCCTGAATCTTGCCCTGGAGGCAAAACTCCATGGCGGTCATTTGTCCGCGTTCTCTTCTCAAGTAAATACAATTGTTGGACAAGCAGAATATAGATCTGAGTTGTCTGAATGGACAAGTAAAATTAATTTTAAATTTAAAAAAAATCACAATATCAAACAATTGGGCAGGCTATTCAGATGAAAATGGGATCAGAGAGACATTAGGGCAACCGGTCAAATAAATTACACACAGACTAACTACATAGACAATTCAAAACAGATTGTATTTTGGCTGGTTCTCGCTGGTGAAATACTAGCCTGCATTAATGTCATCGTCATGTCCGATGTCCTAAAATAACTATCCATCGGCACTAATGTATAACCGCAAATGGCCGACACGCAGTTGATACGGATGCACAGTTGATGAAACCAATAGTGCATGCTCCAGTTGTAAAACCATCTCTCAAGCGTTCAAAATTTGCTAGGATTCTCGTCTATTCAATACTGGCCATGCAATTCTGACAAAGTAAAACAAAAAAAACAAAAAACTTTCTTAGAATAGCCTAACGGACAAGTAACTCCTATGCCGTCAAGAACTCCCCTGAACACTGAATAATTTAACTTTACAAATAGATAAACATCTTAGTTGGCTAACTCGCCCAGCTTAGCCATTTGATCCCTGGTTCATTGAATGAGGGAATTACAAAAAGTATCTGGTTGTATGTAATTGTAATGTTGCAGGGTGGCCAACCCTCCCCTCCTGGAGAGCTCCTGGGTATACAGGCTTTTATTCCTACCTTGCTCAAACACATTGTTAATAAATAATAATAATAAAGCTGCTCAACAGGACCTTGATAAACTGACTCTGGTGTGTTTGAGCAGGGTTGGATCAAAAGCCTGCACTCACAGTAGCTTTCCAGATGGAGGGTTGACCAAACACACGTGTTATACAGTAGCCTATCAGTGCAGTATTTTACTTTAAGTGCCTTGCTCAAGGCAACAACAGCAGGAGATAATACATGGGATCAGAGACCAGTAGCCTTCCATTGTCAATACAGGGGGACAAGTGATTTGAGCTTTAGGACAAGTAGAAAAACATCTGTCCTACTTGTCGAATTCACAAGTGGCAAAAAAAAAGTTTCACTAAGTATTAAAATCAGATTTTAAAACTAAGTCTAACCACACCGTTAACACTAATGCCTATCCTTGCTTTTTTTCTCTTTTTTCTCTCGATATAGCCAATTTTGAATTTGCAGTAATCCAATCTAGCGGAAATCGCCCAGTTTTGCCTCCAGGGCAAGATTCATGACAAATGTGATGATTTAAAAGATTTACCTTGAGCCAGTCTGAAAAACACCATGAAATTGTATCAAGACCTATCTGATGTACAAATTAGTGTAAATGTTTCAACTTCTTGATTTTATGAAGACAATCATAGAGTAATTCACCTGCCAGCTACTATGCCTAATATCATTGTTTAGGTAGGCCCAGGATATACAACACAGGATAATTAACACGTCTTGAATGTACTCACCTTTAACACTTTTCCTGTTAACGTCAGCACCTTTCTCCAAGAGGTACTGGGCAATTTCCTTGTGTCCTTTGTAACACGAAATCATGAGGCATGTATGGCCGTGTCTGTTTGCCACCTCCAGGTCTGCCTTGTGCTCCACCAGGTATTTCACAATGTCCAGATGTCCATCGAAGCAGGCTGCTCTCAGGGGGGTGGAATTTGTGAGTGTTGTATTGTTCACAGAAGCACCGTGGCCAAGTAAAGACTGCACGACTTTCAGGTGTCCTGCTGCTGAGGCAGCCCATAAAGGGGGGGCACCCTCAATAGTCTCACCATCAAAATTCACTGACCCCCCAATCTCAACGGGTGCGGAGCAACACTCCATTAGATACTCCACCAAATCCAGGTGTCCGTATCTGGCAGCCATAAGCAAAGGGGTCGCCCCGTTGGTTTTCTCTGCCATTAATTTAATAACCTCGTGGTCAATTTTGTTCTCCAAAAGTTTCTGAAGCAACCGTAGCTTGCCATCTCTGGCTGCATTGAAAACAGCCGTTTGTAAATCCATTGGTTCAGCTTCCTTCACCGGATACACAGTTGATTAAAAAGACAGGAACGTCGACGAGTTAAGCCCGTGGCAGGTGCTGAGCAGAAGCCTTTGTTTGTGGCGCTAGCTAGTTTTGAATATGTTGTAATATGTTTTGTTAGCTAGCTAAATGAGCGAAATGGGTAGAAATCAGGTAGCTAGTTGATAAACGTATTTGTTAACATTGGCTTGATCGGTTTTCCCCTCTTCAATTGAAAGTTAACACGGGCTTGTTAGCGACGGACAGATCACTTCCTCAATTGGCTGGCTAACTGTTGTATTGTACTGCTCACCAACAACAATATTGATACCAGCTGCAATCTAGCTAGTTACTCTTCCGAGTGTCCAACGTTACGCCGTCCGACGTCCTTTTCCATTCCATCAAGCGGTTTTTTATGAATAGACTTAATTATGCATGTCATTTTCAGACAGAACCATGTGTAAGTAGACATAGGTAGAGGTTGTAGCTATCCAGTTAAAATACTAATAATTACGGCGAGGCCCAGAGAACGCCGACATCCACCCCCACTTATTTCCTGTATGTGAAGCTAAGCTAGTCAACGTTGTCCAGCCGCCGAAGTCGGTTGAAATGCCTTTTCCTTTTCTTCGATGTTGACCAGATGGTAGAGTCATAAATCTTGCCCGAACGTTAAATGTTTTTCATTTGAAATAACACAAGAAAATCTACTATGGTCATGTTTCTACGGTGTTCTTGAGGGGGCAGATTTGTCCACCCACCACATAATTTATCACGACTCAATACCCAGAATACACTTCAAGTCAAATCGAAAACAATGCTGTTTCTTTGTAACACCCAATTTATTGACAAGGAAAACATCCAATCACAGAGTGGGTATTTGCGCAACAGCGGTTAACGGATTGTCAGAAGTTACCACAGCCACAAAGTCAAAATTGTATATATCGAAAAAAGTCATGTTTTTTTTAATCTTAATTTAAAGTTAGGGTTAGTCATAAAGTTAGCAGTTCGGTTAAGGTTAGGGTTAACGTTATGTTTAAAATGTCATTTTAAAATTAATTGTAGAAATGGGCGGGATTTAGCCATAATAATGACTTTGTGGCTGTGGTAACTTGTGACGACCCAGTTAAAGGGTCAGACTTCCTCATACATTTTATTATTAGGTGGTTGAGCAAGATTTCAATTCAATTTTGTAGTTTGTATGAATAAAGTTGTAATCTGTGAATAAAACTGTATTAAACGAAATGACATATGTCCTTCCAAATGGCGAGATTGAATTGCATGTCTTTTTTTCATTCTATGCTACTGCCACCTCCTGGAGGTTTCGTGAACCAAGTACAGAGGATCGTGTTGTTTTTTTCTATGATCATATTAGATCAGCAAGCACCAAGTGAATATAATCAAGATCAATTTCATGTATAGTTAAACGCTTTCTGCAGTTCTTCAAAAGAACACTAGGCAGGGCTCCCGGGTGGTGCAGCGGTGTAAGGTACTGCACCTCAGTGCTAGAGGAGTCACTGCAGACCTTGGTTAGATTCCAGGCTGCATCACAACCGGCTGTGATTGGGAGTCCCATAGGGTGGCGCACAATTGGCCCAGTGTCGTGTTTGGCCGGGGTAGGCCGTCTTTGTAAATAAGAAATTCTTAACTGGCTTGCCTAGTTAGATAAATCTTTTTAAGCGTAACAAATTTTTCAACCATCACCCCTCAACTTTTTGTGTTGCTTACAATCGCACCATTTGTGATGTTTACAGGTATACATGACCCACAAACTGCCTCCTTTGTAGAGGAAAAAAGCAATACTTGATCATCAGAGACCTGAGCAATGAGTGGATTTTAATGTATCAGCTATTCTTGATACTCTCTGATGAGAGCTCTCTGGACAAATGTTAGTGAACTATTCTACAGCTCAATATACATCCTAGTCCTGGATATAGACGCTGTACTTCAATAGTTCAAACCAATGTTCAATTGATTATAGAAGGTCAGAAAAATGGGTTTACCAGAAAATGTTTATTCAGCTGTTCAAATAAGGAAACAATTCCTTGGAGTGGCAGCAGTGATGACTGTTCAGAAATAATCATGAACAGTATACAAACCAACATTTTAAAAAGACCACACTGAAAAAGACCACACCATTAAAGAAATGCCTAACATAAAAGAAATTAAATCATGTGCTTAAACCAGCTTCATTTTATCTGTTTTACCATTTACACCAAGAACAAAACACCAGTTACAATAAAGAGATTGGTTGAACTCCTGAAAATGCACCAAGTCAAAGCTCATCCACCCAAAACACAACCTCTGCTGGCCACAAGCTATGTTGACGAGTGGAATCTCAAATAAAAAACAAAGAACATGCTTACCAATTGTGTACTCAGTTGATCAGTTATTTTCATTAATATCAAAACAAAGTTTAAATTGAGCCATTACTAAGGAGGAAGTGAGAACTGTGTGCAAATACATTAAATTATAGTTTAAAGCAGAATTGTATCAAGTAGGTCTCAAATTAGAACTGCAAGACAGGCCACCAGTATGTTCATACATTCAGGAAAACAGTGTTGTAAAAAACAATGACAATATGCACCCACATAATAAATACGTTGTTACAATTCCAATATTTGCTAGATTTCATTTAGAAAATCCACTGGGTTTGTTAAAAGTAACTTCAAACCTGAACGTATATTAAAAATTCAAATTCCGTGAATGGCATCTAAAAAGCAAAAATCTGCCATGAACCGCTGTTGTTGTAGTGGAGGAGGTAACTGGGATGAGATGCTGTGGGACGTTAGGATCCAACCCGCGTCGTGGTGGTCTTCCTGTCAGAGAAGAAGCTCCTAAGCAAAACTACCTGGCTGATGCTGACCACCAGCAAAATGAAGGCCTCTCCAATGGACCAGAAAGCCACTCTTGTGTTGAGGTCCTCGGCACGGCTGCGTCCCTGACCCTCCCGCAGACGGAAATGTGTCTGATAGTCAATGACCGATTTCAGGGCCTCATGAATGGACACGCAGGCAGACTCCATCTGAAACAGAGGTATTTAGAGTTTAAAGATCCTTACAAGATCCTTGCATGTTTTGACATACAAGCACTGCAAATAACCAACCACTGTTTGTCAAAGCACACTATTCCCACATGACATCTTCACCTAATGGGGCCCACTGAAATCCAATGACATTTCATACTGTTGTAGAGATTTAACCAATTGTTTTTTTTTGTTTGTTATTGAACGGTCATAATAAATATCACATAGAAGAGCATCTCTCAACAATAGTCATTTTAACAGACCTACCTGGGTCAAAGCAGTGACCCTGTTCTCATTGGGGAAAAGTGGAGGATCCTCTCCAACTTGGAAATCGAAGTAGACCGTCTTGTGCGTGAAGGTGGAAAACTCATTGCTGAAGCAGAACTTGTATGTTCCATTCTTGGCAGCCGTGAATGTAAAGCTGTCGTACTGCTTCTTCATTTCTTTGTAAAGAACAGTACCATCTGCATCCTCCAGGCGACAGTCAACATCGTAATGCCCACCAGTGACAACCTGGACAGAAAATGTGTTGTTTAAAATACAGCCTATCCATTTCAATATACAACTTGGACCCATAGTGGTGGAATTATTATCAATATTAATTCCCATAACTCCATGTCATAATGTGAGGGCCTCAATTAACTTACCTGGAACTCAAGTGTACACTTGGTACCAACGGTAATATCTTCATAGAAACACTGTTTTGCGTTATCCGGAAGCTCAAATGTAAGCTCAGAGCCAAACGCCCATCCACAGAGAAGGTGGGCCCAAAGCACCTGCACAAACAGTCTGATTGTACCGTGATAACTGCACATCTTGGCGGATGGAAGATTGTCGATACTGTTAATTTTATATCGTTGTGGACCTGAAAACACAGAACATTTCCAGATAATCAAACAGATAACTACGTAATCTAATACAAACGTACACATTGACAAACTACAAATAACAAATAAAATAACAGAAATAGAATGGCAAAACAAACCCGGAATTCACAACTAACGTTAGCTAGCTAACTTGCTATGCTAATGTAGCTAGCTGACAAGGCCGATTAACTAGGTATCCACTTCTATTAGAAATGTAGTTCGCAAAATTAAGTAGGTTTACAATTAACAATTACAACATTTGTTAATGCGTATTGTTCTAATATTTTAAGGAGTCATTTAATAGCATACTATTTTAGTTAAATATTGTGTTTCGTCCAATACCACTCACCTCAAATTCCTCACCCGGAAACAAGTAGCTACTAAGAGACGTAGCATTAACGTCACTCCTCCGCGACGCTCGTTCCTCAGCCGAGCTTCTTCTTCTTCTTTGGTGGGGTTTATGGGTGGTTGGCATCCAACTTTATGGTGCATTACCGCCACCTACTGTACTGGAGTGTGGGACAGAGACAGGGAGAAACTAAATCCTGCCTGCCAGCCGCGTTGCTCTTAAAAAAATAACAACATATTTGAGACTATATCTAATGACGTTCTACTCAATATACCCCTTAAACTAATTTCCCGTAACCCCTTCTCCCTCATACTAGATCTCATCCTCTCTCTTTCCCTCCAATAATGTCCACACTGTATCAATACATGCTCCACTGTCTCGGTTTCCTGGCAATACTTACATTTTCCTGTTGGATGCTTTCCTATTACATGTAAGGTCTTATTCAAATGGCTGTGTCCCACCCTTAATCTTGTAAATATAGCCTTCTCTCTTCTGTCCCTTCCTGCCGTTCTCCCCTCCCCAACTTTCCTCTGCACTTGAAATAAATACATGCCCGTGGTATCTCTAACCATTTCGAATCCTACTGTACCTTCTCCTCTGTGCAATCCGGTTTCCAAGCTGGCCACGGGTGCACCTCAGCCACGCTCAAGGTACTAAACGATATCATAACCACCATCGATAAAAGACAGTACTGTACAGCCGTCTTCATCGACCTGGCCAAGGCTTTCGACTCTGTCAATCACTGCATTCTTATTGGCAGACTCAACAGCCTTGGTTTCTCAAATGACTGCCTCGGCTGGTTCACCAACTACTTCTCAGATAGAGTTCAGTGTGTCAAATCGGAGGGCCTGTTGTCCGGTCCTCTGGCAGTCTCTATGGGGGTACCAGAGGGTTCAATTCTTGGGCCGTTTCTTTTCTCTGTATATATCAATGATGTCGCTCTTGCTGCGGGTGATTCTTTGATCCACCTCTACGCAGACGACACCATTCTGTATACATCTGGCCCTTCTTTGGACACTGTGTTAACAAACCTCCAAACGAGCTTCAGTGCCATACAACTCTCCTTCCGTGGCCTCCAATTGCTCTTAAACGCTAGTAAAACTAAATGCATGCTCTTCAACTGATCGTTCCCCACACACGCCCGCCCAACTAGCATCACTACTCTGGACGGTTCTGACTTAGAATATGTGGACAACTACAAATACCTAGGTGTCTGGTTAGACTGTAAACTCTCCTTCCAGACTCATATTAAGCATCTCCAATCCAAAATTACATCTAGAATCGGCTTCCTATTTTGCAACAAAGCCTCCTTCACTCATGCTGCCAAACATACCCTCGTAAAACTGACTATCCTACCGATCCTTGACTTCGGCGATGTCATTTACAAAATAGCCTCCAAAACTCTACTTAGCAAACTGGATGTAGTCTATCACAGTGCCATCTGTTTTGTCACCAAAGCCCCATATACCACCCACCACTGCGACCTGTATGCTCTCGTCGGCTGGACCTCGCTACATTTTCGTCGCCAGTCCCACTGGCTCCAGGTCATCTATAAGTCTTTGCTAGGTAAAGCTCCGCCTTATCTCAGTTCACTGGTTCACCATAACAACACCCACCCATAGCACGCGCTCCAGCAGGTATATCTCACTGGTCATCCCCAAAGCCAACACCAGTTTGGCCGCCTTTCCTTACAGTTCTTTGCTGCAAATGATTGGAATGAATTGCAAAAATTGTTGAAGTTGGAGACTTATATCGCCCTCACTAACTTTAAGCATCAGCTATCTGAGCAGTTTACGGATCGCTGCAGCTGTACACAGCCCATCTGTAAATAGCCCATCCAACTACCTACCTCATCCCCATATTGTTTTTATTGACTTTTATTTGTTTCTCTTTTGCACACCAGTATTTACACTTGCACATCATCTGCACATCTATCACTCCAGTGTTAATTTGCTAAATTGTAATTACCTCGCTACCTATTTATTGCCTTACCTCCTTACTCCATTTGCACACACTGTATATAGATTTTTCTATTGTGTTATTGACTACTTTTGTTTATCCCATGTGTAACTCTGTGTTGTTGTCTTTTGTCGCACTGCTTTGCTTTATCTTGGCCAGGTCGCAGTTGTAAATGATAACTTGTTCTCAACTGGCCTACCTGGTTAAATAAAGGTGAAAAATAAATATATATATTTTTAAATCTCTATTCCAATGCTCCTGCCATTTGTCCACCATCACTGTCCATATCAGGCTTTTTGCCTCTGCCTTGCTCATTGAAACTACCACATCCACATCCCCACTACTTAGTGCTTGTTTTGCCAGTACATCTACTGCCTCTTTCCTCTCCACTCCCACATGAGCTGGGACCCATGTAAATATTATCTGTATACCCACATGTTTACTCCTGCCATGGGTTTGTAGCACCTCATAAAGCGAGTCTTGTCTGCTACGTGATATAAAGGACTGGAGACTCCTTAACACTGCACATGAATCAGAGCAAATAACTACTCTTTCTGGCTTAACTTCCTCCTCCTACTGCAAGGCCAACAGCATGGCCACCACCTCTGCCGAATATACAGCCAGATGATCTGTAATACGTTTCCTGACTTTCACCCCACATTCCTGCACTACAATGCTGACCCAGTACGTCTTGTCCTTGGATCTTTTGAACCATCTGTGTACATGGCCACAAAATCTTGATACACAGTATCCAGATGTCTCTTAAACAAATCAGATGGATCAACACCCTCCCTATCTTTCTGTAGTCTCTCCAATACTTCTAGATCTACTACTGGAGGTGGGAGTAGCCATTGTGGATTTACAGGAATAGCTACCGTTAGGCTGAACTCCCTTCCATACATTCTCATCTCCTTCGCCTGGGTATTACCCACCCACCCAAAGCTTGTGTTCTGTCTTTGCTCATGTTCCCAGCATGCCTGTAAAATCCCTTTTGCAGGATGAGATACCCCATGTCCCTGTAGGTTGACCCAAATAATTAATTGCCAGCTGCTGTCTCCTAATCTGCAATGGCATTTCCCCCATCACCACCTGTAGTGTAGCCACTGGGGATGTCTGAAATGCCCCAGTCCTTGTCCCTGTATGACATCTAGCCAAACCATACGCTATACTTCCATAGACTATTACAGATCGGATCAATACAACATATATGGTCTTCAATGAGGCACGCCCAGCCTCCCACTCCATCCCTGTCAGACAGTGCATCACATTTAGTAACTTCTTACACTTTCCCACCACTCTCTCATTGTGTTCTGCCTAGGTCATTCTAGTATGAAGGTATACCCCAAGGAACCTGAAGGCACCGACCCTCTCCAATATTCTCCCATATAACCTCAAGCATACCTCATCTCCCACCTTCCTCCTGGTAAAGAACACTGTCTGAGTTTTCTCTACTGTTATGGGATTTTTTATGAATAATGACTAAATGAGGTATACTGCACTATAACTGGCAAGAATTCTACCCTGTCTTTCTTGTAGTGTTAAATAATGTTTGTTCATTAGGAAGGGGTTATATGGCATGTACCTAGGAAGAAAGGAATGTATGTGGGGGTAGAAAGAGAACGGAGAGGGGCATTAACCTATGTTGGAACCGACCTGGATGTAAATTTGTGGAGATAAGAGAGGACAGGGAGAGCTCCTCCAGAGCTCTAGTATCTGGGGGAGCCTGGAACTGTCAGCTGAGTGGTTATAAACTGTGATGAGACTCATGAGAAAATCCCTATGTTGGTGTGTATGTATGTGCGTAGGTTAGGATGGTATAAAAGGAATGTATTTGTGTAAACTGGAGAGCTCTCGCAAATAAATCTGGATCTGATCAATTGTGAGCTGGAAATTCTGTCTGTTTTATTTAACACCAGAACTTTATAACCTCTGGCTATCAGACAGATAAACATAAATTGGAATCTATGAACATTGATTACAAAATTACTTAACATCTACAGAGAACCTAAATCCCAACGTTAACTTCTTGGTAACAGGGGGCATTGTTTTCACATCCGGATGAAATGCATTCCCAAATTCAACTGCCTGCTACTCATCCCCATAAGATATGCATATTATTAGTATATTTGGATAGAAAACACTCTGAAGTTTCTAAAACTGTTTGAGTCATGTCTGTGAGTATAACAGAACTTATTTAGCAGGCGAAACCCCGAGGACAAACCATTCAGATTTCTTGTTTTGAGGTCATGCTCTTTTCAATGAGATTTCATTTGGAATCCAGATTTCTAAGGGACCTTCTTGTAGTTCCTAACGCTTCCACTGGATGTCAACAGTCTTAAGAAATTAGTTGAGGTTTTTCCTTTGTGTAATGAAGAAATAGCCCTGTTCAGAACGAGGGTCACTTGTAGTGTACTTTTAGATAGAGGCGCGTGACCAGAAAGCTAGCTACAGTTTGTTTTCTTCCTGTATTGAACACAGATCATCCCGTCTTCTTTTGTATCGATTATTTACGTTAAAAAAAACTAAAGTTGCATTACAAAAGTAGTTTGAAATGTTTTGGCAAAGTTTACAGGTAACTTTTGAGATATTTCGTAGTCACATTGCGTAAGCTGGAACCGGTGTTTTTCTGGATCAAACACGCAAAATAAATGGACATTTTGGATATATATCGACGGAATTAATCAAACAAAAGGACCATTTGTGATGTTTATGGGACATATTGGAGTGCCAACAAAAGAAGCTCGTCAAAGGTAAGGCATGAATTATATTTTTATTTCTGCGTTTTGTGTCGCGCCTGCAGGGTTGAAATATGCTTTTCTCTCTTTGTTTACGGAGGTGCTCAGATAATAGCATCGTTTGCTTTCGCCGAAAAGCCTTTTTGAAATCTGACATGTTGGCTGGATTCACAACAAGTCTAGCGTTAATTTGGTATCTTACATGTGTGATTTAATGAAAGTTTGATTTTTATAGTCATTTATTTGAATTCTGCGCTCTGCATTTTCACTGGCTTTTGGCCAGGCGGGACGTCCCACATATCCCAGAGAGGTTAATGCCCACCGCTCTACCTCATCAATTGCTTTCTGTACCTTCCAGACTTTGCATGGCACATTTCTTCCTCTCTTCCATAAGGCCCCATCATCTGCAAATAATGACCTCCCAATATCCGGCTGTACCTGAGACTAAACATCATTGATCATGATTGTGAATCCCTCAACCAATCAATCAAATGCTGCGTTCATATGGTAGTTGGAACTAGGAAATTCGAAAATGTCAGACTTGGTAACTGATTGAACGGTGTAACTGATTGAATGGTGTATAACTACAACCATTTAGCGAGTCAGAAATGTAAGAGATTCCTAGTTCTAGTTCCGACTAAGACGTGAACGAGGCAAAAGACAGTACAGTATGAAGATATACTGCTTCCAAGATCATGTAGATGATGTCATGGCGACGTTGGCTAGCTAATGGTGCTTTCAAGACAACTGGGAACTCTGAAAATTACGAGGTCAGATCATGATGTTATTGATTTTCAGGTCGGAAAGTCGGAGCTCTACAAACAGGCTGATGGGGTCAACTTGGGGTCATGATAGGGGCCGCACCAAATGTTTGATGTATTATAATTATTGATTATGCTTTTCTTGTATTAATAGAAGGGGAAGGGCTATAATAACCCTCCCCCACTACATGTATAGGGTCCTAGACTACAGATTAACAATATATGCATTATAAGGTTTAATATTGTTCCACAGTTATTTTCTAGTCTCTCTTTCTTATTAAGAAATGGTCTGAGAGATGTCTGAGTTTTTTCAGTCAAAGCAGGGTGTCTGTGAGAATGCGCCTCATGGCTAAAAGAGACTCATAGACACAGAACCCTGCAGGGGAGTGAAAGAGATAAGAGACTAGTCAGACATACCACTATAAAGCAACTTGGGGACAATTACTGTTGAGCCCTTAGAAAACACTGGAACTAGTGTCTCTCTTGCAAGTTTGTAAAACTGCATATGTATGGGCTTGGTCTCATGAGTAGAAGGTATTGACGTAGGCCGTTACATCACTAGGGGTTGACTGCAAGCATATTAAAAGCAACTTGGACTTTTCCTATTTTGCAGATCTCAGGAGAGAGAGTTGTATGTTTGATGTTTGATCTTTGACTTCTGTCTACAGCTGTATTTTGATTAAAATTGTTAGGATTTATAAATGCACATTTTGAGTATTCCTTATTTTTTAAGTAAATAGCAGAGCCAGAAAAGTGGATCCAACATTTGGCGAGCTTGCCAGGAGGGAGTGAGTGTGACACTACTGGACAGAACCTGAACCCCCTTCTCTGATCACCAAATTATAAGGTAAGCAGACACCTGTTGTATCAAAGTCTGTAATTTATAAGAAGTGGGTGTTCAGTGTTCACCCTAGACATATGGCTGCCTGTAGAAAACAAACTAACTACTAAAGAAGTATAAGAAAAGTATTAAGCGTTACCATCCATGGGTGACCTATGCAGAGACCAGAGAGAAAGGGAAAAAAGAAAGAGAGAAGAAAGAAGACTGGAAAATTATAAGTTGTATACATTATGAAAAGAGAAGAGGAAGTTGATAGAAGATCTGTAGGTGCTAATTGCTGATAGGATTAAAGAGACAATGGACACAGATGATGTGGACGAAAATAAAATGCTAAAAGAGGAGGTCAGACAAGCCACAGATATGGTAATTCAATACCAGAGGGAGATAGAAGTGTGTGAAAGGAGGACTAGAAACTGCACTGAAGATGGCCCAGCTTGCACATATCGAGAAAGGAAGTGTTGATTTTACTCACAATATGATGGCTGCTCAAGCTGTTTCGACAGGCTCACCACAACCACAGCCGGCAGCTCCCCCACAGTCACATCAGTCACACTCGTGAACACGGTGCCTGAAGGGTATGTGCTTTTCACCACTTAGCAATATGGACAACATGGAGGTGGGCCTGCCCAGAGCCCTTCATTACTGGAAGAACACTCAATGCTGGACCTGTGGGCAGTTGGGGCATGTGAGTTCGCAGTGTGGGGGAAATGAAAGAGGTTACAACAGAGGAAGAGGAAACTTTGGGTCTGGCAGAGGAAGAGGAAACTTTGGGTCTGGCAGAAGAAAAGGAAACTCAGCAACAGTACCACTCGCCCGGAGCTGTACGTGCTCCCAGGGGCCACCTATGCCCTATGGACAAGGAGGACAAGTTAATGACAGAGGACAGCCATGGCCAATGGGAAATCAGAATACCAACAGTTCTTATTTCCCTCAGAATCAACAATGAAGGCGCCCGACTCCCCTGCTCCAGTATGAATTCAATGATGGAAGAGAAGAGCCAATGGTTACTCTTAATGTTAATAGACATGACCTACCATTTCTAATAGACACTGGAGCTCACTCTTCCTGTTTAGTCCAACCTGGACAAATTGTTTGGGCTTCTCTGAGCAAATCATCAGTAACAATAACATTTACATCGGGACAGCCCAGGAATGTGTACTGAACAAAGACTTTTTTGATGAACCTCTGCTTGACTCTGACATGGTGTTGTCCGTTGATGGTTCTGCTTATATAAATCAAAGCACAGGGAAGAAACATGTATGATTTGCTGTAGTAGATGTGGAAGGTGATATTGAGGTTATACAACCCCTACCAGGCAGATTTATTAACTCTGAACACAGCTTGTGAATTGGGGGAAGAAAAGGCCCTCACTATCTACTCAGACTCAGCATATGCTATTGGGGTTTGGAGAGCAAGAGGTTTTACTAATAGGTCTGGCTTATGGCTACATCTTTTGTCTGGCATGCCCTGTTTACCATCAACCATGATCTCTACTATTTGCCGATTGGCTCAAATTTGAATCAGCATGTAAAACAGTTCATTTATTATTGCGCGACATGTTTATTATATAACATAGAATAGTGAACTCCACTGCAACCAGGGAAGTTCCCCACTCCACTGTAACCAGGGAAGTTCCCCACTCCACTGTAACCAGGGAAGTTCCCCACTCCACTGTAACCAGGGAAGTTCCCCACTCCACTGTAACCAGGGAAGTTCCCCACTCCACTGTAACCAGGGAAGTTCCCCACTCCAAAAGGACTTTTAGTCCACCTTGCTATGGACTTCATAGACATGGTAGAGCGAAAAGAAAGAAAAGAGATGCTGCATGGTGATAATTGACAGGTTAACCAGGTGGGTGGAAGCATTTCCCACCACCAACTGCCATGCGCAAACAGTTGCAAAATTGCTAGTCAGGGAAATTATACTCAGGTTTGGAGTGCCTCAGGTTTTGTCTGGAGACAATGGCACCCATCTCATAGGAGATGTGGTTGCCCAAGTGGCCAAAATGATGGGTGTTGACCAGAAGTTTGTGTCCATCTATCACCTGCGGAGTAACAGGAGTTGCTGAGAGGACAAATCAGACCCTGAAAGGCTCCCTGGCCAAACTATGCCATTACACAGGAATTACATGGGTAGAGGGATTGCTCCTTGTCCTCATGAAAATGCGCAGCAGCCTTAACAAAGGTATTGGGTGAACACCTTATGAGATGTTAACAAGACGACCAATGAAGGCCCCAGGGGTGAGACCTATGACTGACCGACAGATAGACATAACTAAGACACAGTGTGACCATCTTGAGTACATGAAGGAACTAACTTCTGTTAGAAGTTTTCTCTACTCTCACACTAGGAAAGCAGCAGAACCAATCGCAGGTGAGGATCTAGATGCTCTGACCATCTGCATAGGAGACTACAAGTCCATAAAAGAAAATGGAACCAGCCAAGATGGATGGGATCCTTCCAGGTGACCATGGCAACACCAACTGCAATCTGGGTAGAGGAGAGGTCCGGCTGGCATCATCTCTCCCACTGCAAGCATCTCCCAGAGTGGAAGCCATGGATGAGCGACTGGAGGGAGGGAGAACAGGGCCCAGAGGACATCTGAAGGAGGAAGAAAGTGTGAGCCAAAGGACAGAAGCAGAGGGCCCAGACCAAAAGGCAGAAAAGAAAGATGAAAAATAAGTCTCTAGCCAACGAGCAGAAGAAGGAGACATCATTTCACACTCACACTCAGGTTCTATAACTAGGAAACAGAGTCTACACCGGGTCTGGTGGTTTGTTTTCCCCATCATCCTTTCCATGGGTCTCCTTGTTGGCGCAGCCACAGGACCCCCTGGGGGATCTGAGGAAAACAACAAATGAATACAAATGGTGAGAAAAATTAGAAATCAGACTAAGAGGCCAGGAACCCAGGTTTTAGTGTTTAGAAAGCCTACATCAACCACTGAGCTGTTCGGTAATCAGGTTGAGCCTATGAGAAGGACAGAGTTTGAATGTGGGTTTTTATACTTTATGCAGAGGGGTAATGAGAAACAACCTACTAGCAGAAGGGAGACCACAGAACTGCTCTTTGGGAAAATAACTGAGAGGTTAGCTTGGGATCATGGGACACATGTATGTTGGGGTGGTCACAAGAAGTGTCTTTGTAATAATGGGAAGGAAGATATGGGAGATACTAGAGCTTGTTGTGTATATATGGGTCAACAGAGAGAAGAGTATAGTGATAGGAGAAACTATAGTAAAGGGAATTTTAGTGTGTAAAGGTGTAAACCATTCCAGGAACCATTCCAGGATAGAGGAAGGCATGAGAGCACCTTTTGGATGGATGTGGGTATGCAGTGACAAAGGGTATCTCACTTTACCTCCTGGATGGGGGGGACGTTGTTATTTAGGGAAAACAGAAATGTACATGTTAAGAATTCTGGTCACCGATCTTTTCAATGAGACAAGTTAAACCAACTCTGGGGAACTGAAGCACGCCAGAGAACTCATCCCAGACAATCAGGAAGCCTATGGTCATGTCCTACACCTGGGTGAGATTTTTGGTATGTCAGTCATACCCTCCTGGGGTGTGGCTGTCATGAGAAAGTGGGTTAACAATTGAACCTACTCTTTACAGGCTCATATGAATTTAACGATCCGAGGATTTAGCCAACTCTCATTAGATGTCCAAAATCTGAAAGCAGTCGTCAGCCGCCATGAGTTGGCTTTAAATTATCTTTTGGCGGAGGAAGGAGGACACTGTAACGTACTAGGTATTATTGATCCTGACAATTATGTTATGCTCCTCGCTGACTCCTCTGAGAATATGACTGCGATAATTGATAAGATTGCTGATGTTAGGAAAACTCGCGAAATCAGAAAAATCTCTCTTTGACAAAATTGGTGACTAGTTTAAGGCTATATTTTGAAATGTAATGGGGGAAGTTATGTTGGCTTTGTTTTCATTGTTTACTCCTGTACTTGCAGGAGGTTGGGTGATTTTGGCTACTGTTTATATTTGTAAGAAAATTACTGACTGTAACTGCTCTTGAACATACTGGAGTGATGGTGTTGGTGGAAGCTGATACAAATCGTGCCGACTGGTGCATTTCTGGATTCTCTTAATCCCATTGTCTATCCAACTCGTGTGGATCTTCCTAGGACTCAGGAGGAATGAAAGTACAGACAGACTCACCCCGCCCCCACCAGCATTCCAGGAACCTCAGGAGTTGTTTCTCCCTTTAGCAGGCCATCCCTGGGATCAAATGGATCCTGGGGATTTGCCAAATCTGTTTGATTTCAGAGGAGAATATTATGATTGAAGGTGTGAGACTCTGGGTGAGTCTCAAAGGGGGGAATGATGGGGTCATGATAGGGGCTGCACCATATGTTTGATGTATTATAATAATTGATTATGCTTATGTTGTATTAATAGGGGAAGGGCTATAAGACCCCTCACACACTACATTTATAGGGACCTAGACTACAGATTAACAATATATATATATATATATATGCATTATAAGGTTTAACCTGTTGAGTGTAGGGGGCAGTATTTTGATGTTTGGATGAAAAACATACCCAAATTAAACTGCCTAATTCTCAGGCCCAGAAGCTAGAATATGCATATAATTGTCCGATTGGGATAGAAAACACTCTAAAGTTTCCAAAACTGTCCAAATATTGTCTGTGAGTATAACAGAACTGATATTGCAGGCGAAAACCTGAGGGAAATCTAACTAGGAAGTGCCTCTTATTTTGAAAGCTCCCTGTTCCATTGCATGCCTTCCCTCCATTTAAAGGGATATCCAAGCAGATTCCTTTCCCTAAGGCTTCCACATGGTGTGAACAGTCTTTAGACATAGTTTCAGGCTTTTATTCTGAAAAATTAGCGAGAATGATCACATCGCGCCAGTGGATGGCTGGGTGCCAGCAGAGTTTTGCATGCGCAACAGCTTGGAGCAGACATTTTCTCTCTCTATCCTATTGAAAAAGCTACAGTCCGGTTGACAATTCAATAGGCTCAGTAAGCAATTCATTTTATTGCTTTTTCTGTTTGTAATGTTTTGTCTGCTGAGAGAGATGTCCTTACATAAACACTTGGTTTGCTTTAGCTGTATTTTTATTTATTTATCTGACACGCCAGGTGGATTAACAACAAGCTAAACTATGTTTTGCTATATTGCACTTGTGATTTCATGAAAATTAAATATTTTCAGTAATTTAATTTGAATTTGGCACTCTGCAATTCAGCTGATGTTGACAAAAATGATCCCGCTAACGGGATGGGTGCGCCAAGAAGTTAATATTGTTCCACAGTTATCTTCTAGTCTCCGTCTCTTATAAAGAAACGGTCTGAGAGATGTGTGAGTTATTTGTTAAGTAAATAACGGAGCCCAGAAAAGTGGAACCAACAAGGCCTAAATTGGAATTCAGAGTTGGATGACCGTTCAAAAGATTTTTCCCAGTCAGAGCTCGTTTATCCAGAGTTTTCAGTTGTCTTGAACACACTGAGGCCGGAGATTTCCGAGTTCCCACTCGTTTTGAACACGGCATAAGCTCTAGGTAAAATATAGTTATTTTTTATAGCTAGGCTAATGCCGCGTTTATATGCTGCTCAAAAATGTCCAACTTGCTGATTCATTGAACACGGCAAGTGTATAACTACAACCAGTTAGAGAGTCAGAAATTGCAGAGTTTCCTATTTCCGACTAGGACGTGAACGCGGCATGAACTCAAGTGCAGAAACACGTCATCGAGACTAACTGCCGTCTCACGCCGAACTGCGCATGTGAAAACCGTCAAGAATCAAAGCCACTCCTTAAAGTTGTTTTTGACCAATGTGAAAACCGTCAAGAATCAAAGCCACTCCTTAAAGTTGTTTTTGACCAATGTGAAAACCGTCAAGAATCAAAGCCACTCCTTAAAGTTGTTTTTGACCAATGTGAAAACGTGTCAGTTTGTCAGTAATAGAGTAATAACATATTCAACTACTTAAGACATTGGCTAGAATATAGGTTGTGCCTTTAGATTTCGAGAAAATTAACAACTAAGGAAGAATGTTTAACATCCCTCATTTACTTCTACAACGCCAAACCCCGGCCTGGTATGGTCTGCTTTGCAAGCGTTCCCCAAAGTCTTGCGATATTGCGCCTCTGGGTCGACGTGCTGACGGAAGACAATGCCCCTTGACAGAAATTATGGGGACCACCCAGAAACGGTGTTGCATCTATGCAGATATGGTATGGAAGAACTTGACTGGCCGGCACAGAGCCCTGACTTCAACCCCATCCAACACCTTTGGGATGAATTGAAACGCCAACTGAGATCCAGGCCTAATCGCCCAACATCAGTGTGCAACCTCGCCAATGCTCTGTGGCTGAATGGAAGCAAGTCTCTATAGCAAATGTTCTAGTGGAAAGCCTTTAGGAGCAAAGGGGGGGACCAACTCCATATTAATGCCCATGATTTTGGAATGAGATGTTCGATGAGCAGGTGTCCACATACTTTTGGTCATGTAATGTACTTCATACTCTCTTCAACTCCATGTGAACTTGTTGCCATTCTTTCTCCATGTCATGTGCTTCTTAGTCTTCCCTCTACCATTGCTCAAAATTATCAGATGAAGGGACCTCACTATGAGGGGATTTGATTAATGCCACGGGTAAACCGGTTTAGCATTGATTGCATTCGATTTGGAACCTGGCTGCCACCCGGACGTGTGCCAGGTGCCCCGTTTTGACAGCAAAGTCGGCTCAAAACAAAAGTGAAGTAGGTTAAGCACGTGGAGTATTGAGTAGGATAAACACTTTACTTGCCATCCCAATGAAAACTCTTTTGAAAATTCGAACATACTGTATATTTACGGATGATGTTGTGTGTTTCTGAAAGATGCACCATGCTGCCTTGTTGACAATATGACAGAGCGGGGCAGATTACTATTCGATTTGAGCAGGGCTTCGATTGGTCACGTGAAGGGCCATAGCCCGTTTCAACCCGGGAAGCTTAATTGAACTCCCTCATAGACAACCTACTAACCATAGAAATATAATCCATAGAACGGACCTCCCCATTCAAGTCAATGATGGCATAATGGGTGGACTGGCAGCCATTTTGAGTGTACCCATAGGAGCAACGCTAGGTTGAAGATAACAAAGGTTAAGAAAAGAGGATTCTAATATCCCATAATTCTTTACATGAATGAGTAAGAATTGTAAACAATGATACCAGCAATGCAAGCAAAAATGACTGGAATTGAATGGTAGCAGTAGCCTATTGAAAGTTAGACATCAAAGTGAAAAATAAACATTTCAGCTAGCTTCTCAACGAACACAGAGCATAACTGCTTTACTGTCGTTCTATTCAAATATGTTTTTTAAATGATCTACAGCCACTTTAAATCAAATCTGCCAAACTAACCCTGATTCAGATTACTATCCTACCCGTGGTAGATTACGGAGACATAATTTATAGATTGTCAGGTAAGGGTGCTCTCGAGCGACTAGATGTTCTTTACCATTCGGCCATCAGATCTGCCACCAATGCTCTGTCAACTGGTCATCTCTGTATACCAGTCACAAAGACCCACTGGTTGATGCTTATTTTTTTTTTTAACTCTTAGGCCTCACTCCCCCCTATCCGAGATATTTACTGCTGCCCTCATTCTCCAAATACAACACCGGTTCTGACAGTCACATTCTGTTAAAGGTCCCCAAAGCACACAAAGCACTCGTCTTTTCAGTTTGCTGCAGCTAGCGAATGGAACGAGCTGCAACAAACACTCAAACTGGACAGTTTTATTTCAATCATGGACACTCTTACTGACAGATGTGGCTGCTTTGCGTGATGTATTGTTGTCTCTACCTTCTTGCCCGTTGTGCTGTTGTCTGTTCCCAATAATGTTGGTACCCTGTTTTGTGCTGCTACCATGTTGTGCTGCTACCATGTTGTGTTGCTACCATGTTGTTGACATCTTATGTAGCTACTATGCTGTATTGTCATGTGTTGCTGCCATGCTATGTTGTTGTCTTAGGTCTCTCTTTATGTAGTGTTGTGTTATCTCTCTTGTTGTGATGTGTTGTGCAGTATATTTTTTAAATTTTATTTGAATTTTTAATCCCAGCCCCCGTCCCCACAGGAGGCCTTTTGCCTTTTGGTAGGCTGTCATTGTAAATAAGAATTGGTTCTTAACTTAATTGCCTAGTTAAATAAAGGTTGCGCCAAATACAACAGGTGACCTTGCAGTCAAATGCTTATTTACAAGCCCTTAACCAACAATGCAGTTTAAGAAACATAGTTGTTAAGAAAGTTTTTACTAAATAAACTGAAGTAGAAAACATTTAATATAAAATATATGAAGTGACTATGCATAGGTAATAAACAGAGAGTAACAGCAGCATAAAAATGGGGGGAGGGGGGGTTGTCGTGCCCTCTTCACGACTGTCTTGGTGTGTTTGGACCATGATAGTTTGCACTTTGTCATGTTTTCAATGCCAATCCTGTAGCATTCTGCAACGGCACTGTCAGTGATCCCAATTTGTTTATTTTTCAAACGTGTGCTTCAGTCTGGAGGAGTTTGTGGCGGGGGTGAAAAAGGTTTCTGATTCTCTGTTGTCTGGGAGAGAGGCAGCCTGGAAGCTCCTCCTGCTTCGTCAAACTCTCGTAGTGTGGAAGATTATGCGGTGGATTTACGTACGTTGGCCGCAGAGAGTGCCTGCAGCCAGGGAGTGCCAGCTGCCCGTTCCCCAGTCCTGGAATGGGCTCATTCCTCCAGACATGCCTGCCACCCTGGCTCCCGTCGGACCCTGGCCTTTGTGCAACAGAGTTTTTGGTGGCCCACCTTGGTTCCGGACGTCTCCGCGTTCATCACCACCTGCATTGTTTGTGCTCCTTCAACCACTTCCTGTCCCTCACTGCCCCTGGTCTCATATATCACTGGACTTCGTCATTGGTCTCCCTCCGTCAGATGGCAACACCACTACATAGGCTACTAAATACATACTTTGACCACACAATACTTTCTGATTTCAGCTTGGGAAAAGATGTATGTTTTGTTGAAGAAAAAAAATGTTTTGTAATCCCCTCTAGATGGTGCCAGTATTCTATAAATACCTCGGCCTCTGTATTTAGAATCTCCATCCACCAGGGGGTGCAAATCAACATCTCATCGTTGAGTTGGATACTAAAGTTGGATACCGTAAGCACTTACTTAAGACGGTGAAAAAAAATAGTGCTTTCTCTTCGTGTTTCCCTTGTGGCCAGATAAATGTGTCAGCCTCCATTGTCGCCTTTGTGCATCTTTTTACAACACTAGTACATATTTCGCGGTGCATAATAGGGCCAATATCACAAACATGTTTGTATTTTCTGGTAACTCAATACTGCATTTTGTCAGTGTCATTGAAAAAGAGGGCATTTTACGATAATGTTTTCCTGTAAAAATGATCAGCAGTCAAGACATTTGCATTTGCAGTGATGATGATTATGATTATTTTAACCTTTATTTGCCCCAAACATAACACTTTGTATTCAGTACTAAAGGGTAATTGATTTCGCCACATCACTTGCAGCATTATTTTACTGCCTTGTTGCAAACGGGATGCATATTTTTGTTCTGTAAGAGATTCCTTATTTTCACTCTGTCAATTAGGTTCGTATTGTGGAGTAACTACAACATAGTTCATCAATCCTTATTATTCTCCTATCTGAGCCAATAAACTCTGTAACTGTTTTAAAGTCCCCATTCGCATCATGGTGACATCCCTGAGCAGTTTCCTTTCTCTCCGGCAACTGAGTTAGGAAGGACACCTGTGGCTTTGTAGTGACTGGGTTTATTGATACACCATCCAAAGTGTAATTAATAACTCACCATGCTCAAAGGGATATTGAATGTCTGCTTTTTTAAACTTTTACCAATCTACCAACAGATTACCGTCTTTGCGAGATATTTGAAAATCTCCCTGGTGTTTGTTGTTGAATCTGTGTTTGAAATTCACTGTTTGATTGAGGGACCTTACAGATAATTGTATGTGTGTGGTACAGAGATGAGATAATCATTCAAAAATAATGTTTAACATTATTGTTTCTCACAGAGTGTGTCCATGCGACTTATCATGTGACTTGTTCAGGACATTTTTACTCCTGAACTAATTTAGGCTTGCCATAACAAACTGGGTTAATAATTAATGACTCAAGATATTATAGATTTTCATTTTATATATGTTTTATACACATTTTGAAAAATATAATTTTATTTAATTATGCAGAATTGTGTGTAAGCGAGTGACAGAAATGTCTAAATGTAATCCATTTTAAATTCAAGCTGTAACACAACCCAAAAAATGTTTTTAAGTCAAGAGGTGTGAATACTTTCGGAAGACGCTGTATACTACTCCACCCATAGACTTTCTGTTTCTCTATGAGGTTTGTCAGTAAAGCCTTTCTGTTTCTCTATGAGGTTTGTGGGTAAAGCCTTTCTGTTTCTCTATGAGTTACATACAGAATATCAGCCTCTTTGGGCTCTTATCTGCATTGCATTTCTTGTTTCCACCTGAACCTACTGTCACCAGTAAAGCCACTGTTTCACCTAACCCATCTGAGCTGCTGGAGCATGCAAACCTCTAGAGCAGGGGTGTCAAAGTCAAATGGACGGAGGGCCAAATAAAAAAATCAGCTACAAGACGAGGGCCGGACTGTTCGAATGTTCATTGAAAAATTTTTAAATGACGCATATAGTCTAGTGAACCTAATTGAACCTACTGAAAACCTAACAAATATATTACAATATGATCAGATAAATAAAGCAATATTTTCTTATGGCTCTGTCAGTAATCTTTAATTTTCAACAGACACAAAAGACAAATTTCCTTTATATAAATATCCCCATAACATGAACATTAAATGAAAGAAACCGGTATTCAAGGCACCATCAGTAGACTATATTTTCTATTTTAGCAAAAGTGGGCTAAATTTACTTCAAAGAAAAAACAATAATAGCAATTTTCTATCATCCACTCAACTGAAATATTTTTAAAATATAATTGGATTGAAATACAAAAAAATAAAGTGCAAAAATCTATTAATCAAAAACAACACTTTGTTTAAGGAGAAGTAACATGCAGTGAAAACAAATATTAAATTTTAACTTTTAAACTTGAACTGAGTAAAAACTCTAAATATGTGATTGCACAGTAATGTTCACTTGTTTGAGGTTGAGGGTGATACTTGGTGGTGTCCCATCTTTTCCACAAGTTCATCAATGTTCGGGGTAAGGCTCTGAGCTGAAGAAATCCTCAGAATTGAGTGGAGGTGTTCAGCAGTAAGTCGACTTCTGTGTGATGTTTTGTTCAGGTTCATCAAAGAAAACAGTTGTTCACACAGGTATGTGCTGCCAAACATAGACAACGTTTGAGCAGCCTGGATGCGCAGCTGGGGCATTGTGCCGGGGAGGAAACGGGCGAACTCCGCAGCACCCACTGCCGCATATTTTGCCCTCAGTGCATCATTGCATTGGAGGTCAATCAACTCCATTTGGAGGTTTGGTGGTGAGCTTTCCACGTCAACAGCAAATGGGTTACCGAGCAGTTCCAACCTGCTTTTTTGTGCTTCAAAGTCAGCAAATCGGCGTCGAAAGTCAGCGGCAAGCATACCTATTTTATCAGCCAACTGTGTGCTCGGGAACGCACTGGTAGAGAGCTTCTCTTTCATGGTCTGGCAGCTGGGAAAGTGGCTCAAATTTTCTTTCCGCATCTGCGTCTCCCACAGAGTCAGTTTGGTTTTAAATGCCTTCACTGTACTGTACATATCAGAGATGACACGATCCCGACCCTGCAGCTGCAAGTTTATTGCATTCAGATGACTCGTAATGTCACACAGAAAAGCCATTTCACACAGAAACATTTCGTCTCGGAGTTGTGTTGTGTCTTTCCCTTTGCTGTCCAAGAACAGACAAATCTCCTCACGAAGCTCGAAACATCTTTGAAGCACCTTTCCCTGGCTTAGCCATCGCACCTCTGTGTGATAAGGCAAATCACCATGCTCCGTTTCTAACTCCGTCAGAAATGCCTTGAACTGGCGGTGATTCAAACCTTTGGCTCTGATAAAGTTAACTGTGCGCGTGATGATGCTCATTACATGCTCCATTTTCAAGGCTTTACCGCACAACGCTTCCTGGTGTATGATACAATGATAAGCTGTCAGCTCACCTGTCGCGTTTTCCTCTTGCATCTTTTCCCGTATCTTCGCCACCAGTCCGCTCCTGTGTCCACACATCGCAGGTGCTCCGTCGGTTGTCAAACCCACGAGTTTTTCCCAAGGCAGCTCCATCTCATTTACACATCTTGACACCTCTTCATACAAATCATGCCCCGTAGTTGTGCCATGCATAGGACGTAAAGCCAAAAACTCCTCTGTCACGCTTAGGTTGGAGTCCACTCCGCGGATGAAAATTGACAACTGGGCAATGTCAGAAATGTCGGTGCTCTCATCCACAGCCAAGGAATATGCAATAAAATCTTTTCCCTTTTTCACAAGCTGCTCTTTTAGATTGATGGACAACTGGTCTACTCTCTCGGCAATGGTGTTTCTGCTCAGACTCACATTTAAAAAGAGTTGCCTTTTTTCTGGGCAAACTTCGTCACAAACTTTAATCATGCAGTTTTTGATGAAATCCCCCTCCGTAAATGGCCGGGCTGATTTAGCGATCTCTTCTGCCAAAATAAAACTGGCCTTGACAGTTGCGTCCGCGTGTGTGTCCGCGTGTTTCGTTTCATAATGTCGTCTCAGATTATACTCTTTCAGTACCGCCACACTTTCTCCACACAGAAGACACACAGGTTTTCCAGCTACCTTCGTGAACATATACTCCGACTCCCACCTTGTTTGAAACCCCCGGTTCTCAGTATCCACCTTCCGTTTTGCCATTTTTGATGGGTATCTGAAAGTTAATTTTACTGTGATGCTGACGACTGCTGTGCCAATAAATATTGAAATGAAGCAGCCTACTGCTCGGTGCGTCACCTTTGCATTGTGGGAAATGTAGTATTGGTGCGTGTAAAAGATCTGCGGGCTGCCAGCTTGCTGCGGGCCGGTTCTAATAATAAATCAAGATCATCCCAGGGGCCGTAAAAAACCTTCTTGCGGGCCGGATGTGGCCCGCGGGCCTTGACTCTGACATATGTGCTCTAGAGGCTAATGCTGGTGGTTATTCAGGACACACTCATACTACCCCTACCATAGACTTGATACTTTCTGTTTCTCTATGAGTGTTTTGGGAGATTGGCTAATCATTTTGCCAGTAAATGGGCCAATCATTTTGTCAGCACAGTAGTTTTCCTATAAAGACTAAACATTTAATTCAGGACAATCTTGATCAATCAGGACAAAGTGACCAGTTCTATTTGCATCCATACATTTGAAGCGTCCAGCAAGGTTTTGTCGGTGTTATGAATAAGAAGGAATTTTTAAATAACGTTTTCCAGAAAAAAATTATCAGCAGTCAAGACATTTGCATTTGAGGTGATTGCAATTATTATTATTTTAACCTTGATTTGCCTGTCACATCCTGATCTGTTTCAACTGTCTTTGTGATTGTCTCCACCCCCCTCCATGTGTCGCCCATCTTTCCCCATTATCCCCTGTGTATTTATACCTGTGTTCTCTGTTGGTCTGTTGCCAGTTCGTCTTGTTTGTCAAGTCAAACATTGTTTTTGTTTCTCAGCTCCTACTTTTTCCAGTCTTTCTTTTTCTCGCCCTCCTGGATTTGACCCTTGCCTGTCCTGACCCTGAGCCTGCCTGCCTGCCGACATATATATTTGCCAAATTATTGACCTCTGCCTACCCTGAGCCTGCATGCCGTCCGGAAGGGTGTGTGGGAGAGGTGAGGAAGGTTTTTGATGCCCCTTGCTCCGGGAGAGAAGCTGCCTGGAAGGTAATCAAGCTCCGGCAGGACGCCCGCAGAGTGGCCCGACTATGCGGTGGATTTCCGTATGTTGGCAGTGGAGAGTTCGTGGCACCACGAAGCACTGTTCGACAACTTCATGCAAGATGTTTTGAAGGAGGTTAAGGACTTGTTGCTTGGGAGTTACCCACAGATCTTGAGTCCCTCATTCCTTTCAACATCTGCATCGATGGCCGATTGCGGGAACGACGGATGGAGAGGAAATTCGATTTCGCTCGCACCTCGAGGGATTCCATCTCGCCTCCGAGTCATCCTGGAAGTCCCCTGCGATCTCGTTGCAGAGAGCACCCGAGGTTTCCAGACCTCCCTCGAGAGTCACCGTAGATGGCCGTGGCACTGTGTCCCGAGCCTATGCAACTAGGCAGAGCTGAGCTGTTGTCAGCGGAACGACAATACAGGATCAACACAAGGAGCTGTCAGTTTTGCGGTACTTTTAGACATTTTAAGTCCTCTTGCCCAGTAAAAGAACAGGCTCCCCGTTAGGAACGGATACACTGGTGGGCTGCATGGAGAACTTTTCTGCCTCCCTTACTCGCACCCCTTTTCATGTCCTTCTGATGTGAGGAAACCGGTCCAAATCTCTCCAGGTCCTCATTGACTCTGGGGCCGACGAGAGCTTTTTGGATGCCATACCGGCTTTCGAGCTGATCAGCCCGTCTCCATTCCCATGGATGGTAGAGCGCTGGACGGGCGCTCTATAGGTCGTGTCACCCATAACACCAATCCCATCAACCTATGTGTGTCAGGGAATCACATCGAGACCATTAAATTCCTGCTCATCAAGTCCCCCCAGATTCCTGTTGTTTTGGGATTCTCCTGGCTCTAGCGACACAGTCCCATCATCAACTGGTCTACGGGTGTTATCATGGGCTGGAGTCCGATCTGCCACGCCCGTTGTCTGGAGTCGGCGCGCCCTGCCATGGGACATTTTCCTGGGGATTCAGAAGTTGCTCCGGACCTCTCTGCCATTCTAGTGGAGTGCCATGACCTCCGGGAGATTTTCAGCAAGTCCCGGGCCACTTCCCTTCCCCTGCACCACCCCTATGACTGCAGGATTGACGTTCTCCCTAGCACCACTCTGCCCCGGGGACTTCTGCACTCTCTGTCGGAACCAGAGACCAAGACTATGGAGACCTACATTGGGGACTCCCTAGCTACAGGATTTAGCCGTCCCTCTTCCTCTCCTGCTGGCACATATTTTTTCTTTGTGGAGAAAAAGGACAAGATCCTGCGCCCGTGCATTGACTTCCTCAATGACATTACTGTATATAACTGTTATCCACTACCACTCATTTCCTCTGCCTTCGATTCTCTCCATGGGGCCACTGTCTTCTCCAGGCTGGATCTACAAAATGCCTACCACCTGGTGCGGATATGAGGGGGGATGAATGGAAGACCGCCTTCAACACGGCTAGCGGCCACTACGAATATCTTGTCATGCCCTTTGGCCTCACCAACTCCCCTGCCATGTTCCAGGCTCTGGTGAATGATGTTCTCCACAACACGCTGAGCCTGTTCGTCTTTGTCTACATTGATGACATCCTCGTCTTCTCCCGCTGCCCCCAAGAACACGTACTCCACATCCGACAGGCTCTCCAGCGCCTTCTGGAGAACCAGTTGTTCATTAAGGTGGAAAAGTGTGAGTTCCATCGCTCCAACATTCCCTTTCTGGGCTACATCATCTCTGCTGGGAGTGTCCAGATGGATCCCGAGAAGGTGAGAGCGGTTGTGGTTTGGCCTCAGCTTACATCCAGGGTGCAGCTGCAACCCTTCCTGGGGTTCGCCAACTTTTATCGTCGCTTTATCCAGGGTTACAGCACCCTGACCTCCCCCCTGTCTGCACTTACCTCTACCAAGGTTCCGTTCACATGGTCCTTTGCCGCTGACCTGGCGTTCCGGGACCTTAACCTCACTAGGGTAGGGGGCACTATTTTCACCTCCAGATGAAAAGCGTGTCCAAAGTCAACTGTCTGTTTCTCAGGCCCAGAAGTTAGGATATGCATATAATTGGTAGATTTGGATAGAAAACACTCTAACGTTTACAAAACTGTCTGAGTATAACAGAACTGATATGGCAGGCGAAAACCTGAGAAAAATCAATCCAGGAAGAGGGATTTTTTTATTTTTGTAGTTTTCCATTGACTTCCTATTCATATTCCATTTACTTAGGACTCAAATTGCACTTCCTATGGCTTCCACTAGATGTCAATAGTCTTTAGAAATTGTTTCAGGCTTGTATTATGAAAAATGAGGGAGTAAGACAGTTTTGAATGAGTGGACCATTCATTGTCCCAGAGATTTTTTGGATATAAAGAGTGACTTTATCGAACAAATTAACATTTATTGAGTAAATGGGAGTCTTGTGATTGCAACCATATGAAGATCAAAGGTAAGTGATTCGCTTTTTTGTAACTGTTTTTAATGATTTGTCTGCTGGGTGTTGGTTCTCAGATAATTGCATGGTATGCTTTCGCCGTAAGGCCTTTTTGAAATCTGAGACCGTGGTTGGATTATCAAGAAGTTAATCTTTATACCGATGTATAACACTTGTATGTTTCATGAATTTTTATAATTAGTATTTCTGTTTTTGAATTTGGCGCTCTGCAAATTCACTGGATGTTGGCCAGGTGGGATGGAAGCGTCCCACACCCCCTAGAGAGGTTAAACACCGCTTCACTACTGCTCTTATAGTGGTTCATCTTGACCCGTCCCGCCAGTTTGTTGTGGAGGCCGATGCTTCGGATGTCGGATTGGTGGCTGTTCTATCCCAACGTCCGGAACATCCGTTCATTGTGTGGACCGACCACAAAAACCCGGAGTATCTCAGCACCACCAAGCGCCTGAACTCCAGGCAAGCGAGAGGTGCCCTGCTGTTTTTCCGGTTCCAATTTTCCCTCTCCTACCAGCCGGGGTCTGTTACGCACGCCTCTATGAAGAGGGATCGCAACACCCTGCTACAACTCAACTCTCTGTGAAGTGAAAGAGTTATGCACTGTAGGTGCGAGTAAGGATGACTAAAGGCAGAGAATTGTACCGTTTACAATGATTTTTTTCCGTCAGAGTGTAATTTTTGGGAAAAGGGGCTGGATGGAACCAAAGCAAAGAAAGTAAATATCAAAGCCCCCTCTCCTACCTTACAAATCAAATTAATTTATTTAACCCTTCGTACATCAGTTTATATCTCAAAGTGCTGTACAGAAACCCAGCCTAAAACCCCAAACTGCAAGCAATGCAGGTGTAGAAGCATGGTGGCTAGGAAAAACTCCCTAGAAAGGCCAAAACCTAGGAAGAAACCTAGAGAGGAACCAGGCTATGTGGGGTGGCCAGTCCTCTTCTGGCTGTGCCGGGTGAAGATTATAACAGAACATGGCCAAGATGTACAAATGTTCATAAATGACCAGCATGGTCAAATAATAATAATCACAGGCAGAACAGTTGAAACTGGAGCAGCAGCACGGCCAAGTGGACTGGGGACAGCAAGGAGTCATCATGTCAGGTAGTCCTGAGGCATGGTCCTAGGGCTCAGGTCCTCCGAGAGAGAGAAAGAAAAAGAGAAAGAGAATTAGAGAGAGCATACTTAAATTCACACAGGACACCGGATAGGACAGGAGAAGTACTCCAGATATAACAAACTGACCCTAGCCCCCCGACACATAAACTACAGCAGCATAAATACTTGAGGCTGAGACAGGAGGGTCAGGAGACACTGTGGCCCCATCCGATGACACCCCCAGACAGGGCCAAACAGGAAGGATATAATCCCACCCACTTTGCCAAAGCACAGTGAGAGGGATATCTTCAACCACCAACTTACCATCCTGAGACAAGGCCGAGTATAGCCCACAAAGATCTCCGCCATGGCACAACCCAAGGGGGGCGCCAACCCAGACAGGAAGATGCTATGCTTCCAAATGTTGCCGAGTTTGTCATTGCCTGCACAGTCCTCGCACAGAACAAGACTCTTCTGCAAGCTCTGGCTGGTCATCTCAAACCACTGCCTGTCCCTTACCGTCCCTGGTCCCATATATGCCTGGATTTTGTAATGGGTCCCCCCGTCTGAGGGCAACACTGCCATCCTGACTGTGGTCGACCAGTTTTCCAAAGCCGCCCACTTCATTCCTCTCTCCAAACTACCCGTGGCCAAGGAGACGGCCCAGTTTATGGTGCAGCACGTCTTCCGGATCCATCAAATCCCGGTG
Organism: Oncorhynchus clarkii lewisi; assembly: GCF_045791955.1. Lineage (NCBI taxonomy): Eukaryota > Metazoa > Chordata > Actinopteri > Salmoniformes > Salmonidae > Oncorhynchus > Oncorhynchus clarkii. The sequence continues at coordinate 11,850,318 of NC_092152.1, forward strand.
GACATGGTCTCCGACCGGGGTCCGCAGTTCTCGTCCCAGTTCTGGAAGGCGTTCTGCAATCTCATTTGTTTGTTGGACAGCCTGTCCTCCGGATTCTACCCCCAGTCCAACGGCCTAGTCGGAGCAAGCAAACCGGGACTTAGAGATGACTCTTCGCTGCCTAGTCTCCGCCAACCCTACCACCTGGAGTCAGCAACTGGTATGGGTTGAGTATGCTCGCAACACCCTTCCTTGCTCTGCCATGGGTCTCTCACCCTTTGAGTGTTCCTTGGGATATCAGCCTCCACTCGTCCCCAAGCAAGAGGAAGTCAGCAATTTCTCGTCCCAGATGTTCATCCACCACTGTTGCCGTACCTGGAAGAGAGCCCGGGCCGCTCTGTTGAAGATCACTTCCAGGCATAGGCAACAAGTGGATCGCCACTGATCCCTTGCTCCACGCTATCGACTCGGGCAGAGGGTATGGCTATACACCCAGGACCTGCCCCTCCGTTTGGAGTCGCGCACACTTTCCCCCCATGTCATCGGCCCGTTCCCCCTCTCTGGAGCCATTAGCTCTACTGCTGTTTGTCTTTTGTTACTCTGTACCTTCCGTATTCACCCTACTTTCCATGTGTCTAGGAAAAGCCTGTGTCTCACAGCCCTTTGTCTTCTGTTTCCAGGCCCACCCCTCCTACCCGTGTCATCGATGGCCTCCCGGCTTACACGATGAGACTGCTCCTGAGTGTTTTACCACGGGGAAGGTGTTTCCAATACCTGGTTGACTGGGAGAGTTATGGCCCGGAGGAGAAGTGCTGGGTCCCCGCTAGAGACATCCTGGACCCAGCCCTCATGCCGACTTCCACTTCCGGCACCCTGGTCAACCAGGTAGGTTAGTATTGTGGAGTAACTACAATATAGTTGACCAATGCTCATTATTCTCCTATCTTAGCCAATAAACTCTGTAACTGTTTTAAAGTCCCCATTTGCATCATGGTGACATCCTTGAGCTGTTTCCTTCCTGTCCAGCAACTGAGATAGCAAGGACATCTGTAGCTTTGTAGTGACTGGGTGTATTGATACACCATCCAAAGTGTAATTAATAACTTCACCATGCACCATTACCCATCTACCAATAAGATTCCCCTTCTTTGCGAGGCATTTGAAAACCTCCCTGGTGTTTGTGGTTGAATCTGTGTTTGAAATTCACTGCTCGACTGAGGGACCTTGCAGAGAATTGTATGTGTGGGGTACAGAGATGAGATAGTCATTCAAAAATAATATTAACATTATTGTTGCTCACAGAGTGAGTCCATGCAACTTATTATGTGACTTGTTCATGACATTTTTACTCATGAACTAATTTAGGCTTGCCATAACAAACTGGGTTAATAATTAATGACTCAAGATATTATAGATTTTCATTTTATATATGTTTTATACACATTTTGAAAAAGATAATTCCACTTTGACATTATGCAGAATTTTGTGTCAGCGAGTGACAGAAATGTCTAAATGTAATCCATTTTAAATTCAAGCTGTAACACAACCCAAAAAATGTTTTTAAGTCAAGAGGTGTGAATACTTTCGGAAGACGCTGTATACTACTCCACCCATAGTCTTTCTGTTTCTCTATGAGGTTTTGAGCAAAGCTTGTCTTTTTCTCTATGAGGTTTGTGGGTAAAGCCTTTCTGTTTCTCTATGAGTTACATACAGAATATCAGCCTCTTTGGGCTCTTGTCTGCATTGCATTTCTTGTTTCCACCTGAACCTACTGTCACCAGTAAAGCCACTGTTTTACCTAACCCATCTGAGCTGCTGGAGCATGCAAACCTCTAGAGGCTAATGCTGGTGGTTATTCAGGACACACTCATACTACCCCTACCATAGACTTGATACTTTCTGTTTCTCTATGAGTGTTTTGGGAGATTGGCAATTCATTTTGCCAGTAAATGGGCCAATAATTTTGTCAGCATAGTAGTTTTCCTATAAAGACTAAACATTTAATTCAGGACAATATGTTGTGGAATATATTTTCAGTAAACTGGTATTGCTCAGATTATTTTTGGTTCTACAGTGACGTTCAATGACATTTGACTATATTAGCACTCTAATTTGTAAACAATCTTGATAAGTGACCAGTTCTATTTGCATCCATACATTGGAAGCGTCCAGCAAGGTTTTGTCGGTGTTATGAATAAGAAGGAATTTTAAAATAATGTTTTCCTGAACAAAATGATCAGCAGTCAAGACATTTGCATTTGAGGTGATTGCGATTATTATTATTTTAACGTTGATTTGCCTGTCACATCCTGATCTGTTTCAACTGTCTTTGTGATTGTCTCCACCCCCCTCCATGTGTCGCTCATCTTTCCCCATTATCCCCTGTGTATTTATACCTGTGTTCTCTGTTGGTCTGTTGCCAGTTTGTCTTGTTTGTCAAGTCAACCATTGTTTTTGTTTCTCAGCTCCTGCTTTTTCCAGTCTTTCTTTTTCTCGCCCTCCTGGTTTTGACCCTTGCCTGTCCTGACCCTGAGCCTGCCTGCCGACCTATAACTTTGCCCCATTATAGACCTCTGCCTACCCTGAGCCTGCATGCCGTCCGGTTTCGTTGCCCCACTCTGGTTTACTGACCCCTGCCTGCTTTGACCTGTCTATTGCCTGCCCCGTTGGATTATTAAACCATTGTGAATTCGACGTTGTCTGCATCTGGGTCTTACCTTCATACCTGATAGTACGAACTGGCAATGACTGACCCAGCAGACCCGGGTCAGCTGCACAATGCCATCTCCTCCAAGAAGCAACCATTGGTAGGCAGGAGGAATTGTTTTGTGGTCTTTTGGATGGGGTCAAATTGTTGGCTGAGCGCCATGACCGGGCGTTGGACATGCTGCTGGAGCATTTCCGCGGGTTGTCTGGGGGGCAGTCTGCCACGGTGGTAACCCCACCTCCCCTCAGTAACTCGGCGGTTAGCAGTGCCGTCCCATCGGCCACTCCACCTTCCCGGGAGCCCAGTTTACTTCCCCCGGAACGCTTAAATGGAGAGCCGAGCACCTGTCAGGCATTTTTGCTCAGTGTGCCCTAATTTTTGAGCTTCAGCCCTCCTCCTTCCACTCGGATCATTCCAAGATAGAAAGCCTACCTGTTCACGTTAATGTCTGGGAGGGCTCTCACCTGGGCTACCGCCGAATGGGAACAACAGCCGGTCATGTGCGTGAGTCTGGAAAGGTTTGTGGGAGAGGTGATTAAGTTTTTTGATGCCCCATGCTCCGGGAGAGAAGCTGCCTGGAAGGTAATCAAGCTCCGGCAGGACGCCCGCAGAGTGGCCCGACTATGAGGTGGATTTCCGCATGCTGGCAGTGGAGAGTTCGTGGCACCACGAAGCACTGTTCGACGAGTTCATGCAAGGTGTTTCGAAGGAGGTTAAGGACGAGCTTGTTGCTTGGGAGTTGCCCACAGATCTTGAGTCCCTCATTGCTTTCACCTTCTGCATCGATGGGCGATTGCGGGAACGACGGATGGAGAGGAAATTCGATTTCGCTCGCACCTCCATGGATTCCACCTCGCCTCCGTTTCATCCTGGAAGTCCCCGGCGGTCCTGTTGCCGAGAGCACCCGAGGTTTCCAGACCTTCCTCAAGAGTCACCGAAGACGGCCATGGCACTGTCCCGAGCCTATGCAACTAGGCAGAGCTGAGCTGTTGCCAGCGGAACGACAATACAGGATCAACACAAGGAGCTGTCAGTTTGCAGTACTTTTAGACATTTTAAGTCCTCTTGCCCGGTAAAAGAACAGGCTCCCCGTTAGGAACGGATACACTGGTGGGCTACATGGAGAACTTTTCTGCTTCCCTTACTCGCACCCCTTTTCATGTCATTCTGATGTGAGGAAACCAGTCCAAATCTCTCCAGGTCCTCATTGACTCTGGGGCCGACGAGAGCTTTTTGGACACCACACTGGCTTCCGAGCTGAACAGCCCCTCTCCATTCCCATGGATGGTAGAGCGCTGGACGGGCGCTCTATAGGTCGGGTCACCCATAACACCAATCCCATCAACCTATGTGTGTCCGGGAATAACAGCGAGACCATTCAATTCCTGCTCATCAAGTCCCCTCAGATTCTTGTTGTTTTGGGATTCTCCTGGCTCCAGCGACACAATCCAATCATCAACTGGTCTACGGGTGCTATCATGGGCTGGAATCCGATCTGCCACGCCCATTGTCTGAAGTCGGCGCAACCTGCCATGGGACATCTTCCTGGGGCCTCAGAAGTTGCTCCGGACCTCTCTGCCGTTCTAGTGGAGTGCCAGGACCTCCGGGAGGTTTTCAGCAAGTCCCGGGCCACTTCCCTTCCCCTGCACCACCCCTATGACTGCGGGATTGACGTTCTCCCTAGCACCACTCCGCCCCGGGGACTTCTGCACTCTCTGTCGGGACCAGAGACCAAGACTATGGAGACCTACATTGGGGACTCCCTAGCTACAGGATTTATCCGTCCCTCTTTCTCTCCTGCTGGCACATGTTTTTTCGTCGTGGAGAAAAAGGACAAGATCCTGCGCCCGTGCATTGACTTCCTCAATGACATTACTGTAAAGAACTGTTATCCGCTACCACTCATTTCCTCTGCCTTCGATTCTCTCCATGGGGCCACTGTCTTCTCCAAGCTGGATCTACAAAATGCCTACCACCTGGTGCGTATACGAGGGGGGACGAGTGGATGACCGCCTTCAACATGGCTAGCGGCCACTACGAATATCTTGTCATGCCCTTTGGCCTCACCAACTCCCCTGCCATGTTCCAGGCTCTGGTGAATGATGTTCTCCACAACATGCTGAACCTGTTCGTCTTTGTCTACATTGATGACATCCTCGTCTTTTCCCGCTCCACCCAAGAACACGTGCTCCACGTCTGATAGGCTCTCCAGCGCCTTCTGGAGAACCAGTTGTTCATTAAGGCGGAGAAGTGTGAGTTCCATCGCTCCACAATTCCCTTTCTGGAAAACATAATCTCTGCTGGGAGTGTCCAGATGGATCACGAGAAGGTGAGAGCGGTTGTGGATTGGCCTCAGCCTACATCCAGGGTGCAGCTGCAACGCTTCCTGGGGTTCGCCAACTTTTATCGCCGCTTTATCCGGGGTTACAGCACCCTGACCTCCCCTCCGTCTGCACTCACCTATACCAAGGTTCCGTTCACATGGTCCTCTGCCGCTGACCGGGCATTCCGGGACCTTAATCTCACTAGGGTAGGGGGCACTATTTTCACCTCCTGATGAAAAGCGTGCCCAAAGTCAACTGTCGGTTTCTCAGGCCCAGAAGTTAGGATATGCATATAATTGGTAGTTTTGGATAGAAAACACTCTAAATTTTACTAAACTGTTAGAATAATGTCTGAGTACAACAGAACTGATATGGCAGGCGAAAACCTGAGAAAAATCTATCCAGGAAGTAGGATTTCTTTATTTTTGTAGTTTTCCATTGACTTCCTATACATATTTCATTGACTTAGGACTCAAATTGCACTTCCCATGGCTTCCACTAGATGTCAACAGTCTTTAGAAATTGTTTCAGGCTTGTATTCTGAAAAATGAGGGAGTAAAACCACTTTGAATGAGTGGACCATTTATTGAGTGGACCATTTATTGAGTAAATGGGAGTCTTGTGATTGCAACCATATGAAGATCAAAGGTAAGTGATTAATTTTTTGTAACTGTTTGTAATGATTTGTCTAATGGGTGTTGTTCTCAGATAATCGCATGGTATGCTTTCACCGTAAAGCCTTTTTGAAATCTGAGTCCGTGGTCGGATTATCAAAAAGTTAATCTTTAAACCGATGTATAACACTTGTATGTTTTATGAATTTTTATAATTAGTATTTCTGTTTTTGAATTTGACGCTCTGCAATTTCACTGGATGTTGGCCAGGTGGGACGGAAGCGTCCCACACCCCCTAGAGAGGTTAAACACCGCTTCACCACTGCTCTTATTGTGGTTCATCTTGACCTGTTCCGTCAGTTTGGCGTGCAGGCCGATGCTTCCGATGTCGGATTGGTGGCTGTTCTGTCCCAACGTCCGGAACATCCGTTCATTGTGTGGACCGACCACAAAAACCTGGAGTATCTCCACACCACCAAGGGCCTGAACTCCAGGCAAGCAAGAGATGCCCTGCTGTTTTTCCGGTTCAAATTTTCCCTCTCCTACCGGCCGGGGTCTGTTACGCACGCCTCTATGAAGAGGGATCGCAACACCCTGCTACAACTCAACTCTCCGTGAAGTGAAAGAGTTATGGACTGTAGGTGCGAGTAAGGATGACAAAAGGCGGAGAATTGTACCGTTTACAATGATTTTTTTCCGTCACACGGTAATTTTTGGGAAAAGGGGCTGGATGGAACCAAAGCAAAGAAAGTAAATATCAAAGCCCCCTCTCCTACCTTACCTGCCTGAACACTACTTACCTAACTTAGCACCACCTAGTGCGCTAACCAAAATACAGGTGGTGGTCCGCCCAGGTCTTATCTAGTGTGCCTAGACAGTGAATATACTACGGGTACATAACAACCACAGAACATAACCATCTCTGTTAGCAACAACCAACATAATGCCCCTCAGCCATCAACCTCCTCTCTCTCAGCAATGATCTCACTTCTGAGCAACAGAACACTGACTTATATAGCTTCAGAAGGAATTGGTAATTGGAGACAGCTTTGTCCTGACGAGGGGGTGGGGTCAGCTCTCCCATCATCAATGGGGCCGACCAATCAGCTGCTTGGGGAGAATTCAGGAAGCAATTCTGAAACACACACCTCACAAACCACAACACAGAAACTGGGGAACGCAAGAAGGTCTAAGATCGTCAAGCCGGATACCCTGTCTCGCCGCTATAACCCCACGGTTACCATCCTGGAGCCCAAGACCATCCTTTCCAACTCGTGCCTGGCGACAGCACTCAGCTGGGGTATAGGGAAACAGGTACGGGAGGTTCAGCGGTCCCAGCAAAACCCTGGGGGGATCCCAGATAACCAGATGTTTGTGACTGACGCTGTCCACGGTCCCATTCCTCCAGGCTTGCCAGTCACTCGGGCTCTCGTCGGACCCTGGCCTTCGTGCGACAACGCTTTTGGTGACCTACTATGGTTCCAAATGTTACCGAGTTTGTCATTGCCTGCACAGTCCTCACACAGAACAAGACTCCTCTGCAAGCTCTGGCTGGTCATCTCAAACCACTGCCTGTCCCTCACCGTCCCTGGTCCCATATATGCCTGGATTTTGTCATGGGTCCCCCCGTCTGAGGGCAACACTGCCATCCTGACTGTGGTCGACCAGTTTTCCAAAGCCACTTCATTCCTCTCTCCAAACTACCCATGGCCAAGGAGACGGCCCAGTTTATGGTGCAGCACGTCTTCCGGATCCATCAATTCCCGGTGGACATGGTCTCCGACCGGGGTCTGCAGTTCTCGTCCCAGTTCTGGAAGGCGTTCTGCACTCTCATTGGTTCGTTGGACAGCCTGTCCTCCGGATTCTACCCCCAGTCCAACGGGCTTGTCGGAGCGAGTAATGGGACTTAGAGATGACTCTTCGCTGCCTAGTCTCGGCCAGCCTGTCCTCCGGATTCCACCCCCAGTCCAATGACCAGTTGGAGCGAGCAAACCAGAACTTAATGACGACTCTCTGCTGCCTTGTCTCCGCCAACCCTACCACCTGGAGTCAGCAACTGGTTTGGTTTGATTACGCTCGCAATACCCTTTGCTCTGCCATGGGTCTCTCTTCTTCAACTGTTCCCTGGGATATCAGCCTCTGTTCTTCCCCGAGCAAGAGGAAGTCAGCAATCCCTCGTCCCAGATGTTCATCATACTCTGTCACCGTACCTGAAAGAGAGCCCTGGCCGCTCTGTTGAAGACCACTTCCAGGTATAGGTGACAAGTGGATCGCCACCGAACCCCTGCTACACGCTATCAACTCGGGCAGAGGGTATGGCTCTCCACCTGAGACCTGCCCCTCTGGGTAGAGTCTTACAAACTTTCCCCCCCATTTCATATGTCCGTTCCCCATCTTTCGAGTCATTAGCCTACTGCTGTTCATCTTTAATGACTCTGTATCCTCTGTATTCACCCTACTTTCCATGTGTCTAGGATTAAGCCCGTGTCTCACAGCCCTTTGTCTTCTGTTTCCAGGCCCACCCCTCCTCCCTGTGTCATCGATGGCCATCCGGTGTACACGGTGAGACGGCTCCTGAGAGTTTGACCCCGGTGCAGGGGTTTCCAGTACCTGGGTGACTGGGAGGGTTATGGTCCGTAGGAGAAGGGCTGGGTCCCTGCTAGAGACATCCTGGACCCAGCCCTGATGCCGACTTCCACCGCAGGCACGCTGGTTAACCAGGTATACATCCAGGTAGGACACCAGATGGCGCTTGTAGACAGGGGATACTGAGCCTGCCTGCCTGACCTCTCTGCCTGCCCGTGACACTGAGCCTGCCTGCCGACCTGTAGCATTGCCCCACCTCTGGTTTACTTACCCCTGCCTGCCTTGACCTGACTATTGCCGGCTCCTGTTGGATTATTAAATCCTTTTTAATTCATTGTTATCGACATCTGGGTCTTACCTTCATACCTGATATTTGTCCCCAAATGTAACACTATGTATTCAGGACAAAATATTAATTGCTTTTTCCACATTGCTTGCAGCATTAATTTACAGCAAACAGGATGTGCATTTTTATTCTTTACGAGATTCCTTCTTTTCACTCTGTCAATTAGGTTAGGGTTGTGGAGCAACTACAATATTGTTGATCCATCCTGTTTTCTCCTATTATAGCCAATAAACTCTGTAACTGTTTTAAAGTCCCCATTTGCATCATGGTGACATCCCTGAGTGGTTTCCTTCCTCTCTTGCAACTGAGTTAGGAAGGAGACCTGTAGTTATGTAGTAACTGGGTGTATTGATACACCATCCACAGTGTAATTAATAATTTATTGGAGGCGATTAAAGTTGAACGTAGTAGGGACTCTTTTCCCTTTCGCCGACGCTCGTCCTCAATTTCCACCTCGCCTCTGAGTAACCCCGGAAATCCCCAAAGCCCACATTTCCGAGTGAATCTGATGTCACCCGAGTACTCTCGGCGGTCACGAGTGCTATCGAGTCTTCTCCTCCGTAGCACATGCAACTGCGCAAGGCTAGATTGTGTCCGGCTGAGCGCTTACGCCGATTTAACACCAAGAGTTTTCTGTATTGCGGAGCTAATGGCCATTTTATCTACCTGCCCATTAAAGAACCAGGCTCATCAAGTAGGTACTTGTACGGGGAGTTTCCCATTTTTTATTTCTCGTAGCCCTCTCCATGCTACCCTGTTGTGGGGCGACCGATTTCCAAATCTCTCCGGGTGCTCATAGACTCTGAGGCTGAAGAGAGCTTTATGGACAATACCCTGGTGTCAGAGCTGGGAATCCCCACACAACCCCTCTCCATTCCCATGAACGTCAGAGCATTGGAATGGCACTCTATTGGCAGAGTTACCCACACTACATGTCCCATTTAAACTGAGAGTGTCGGGTAATCATAGCGAGTCTATGCAGTTCCTGCCCATCGAATCCCCTCATGCACCAGTGGTTTTGGGGTTTTCCTGCCTCCTAAGGCACAATCCTCTGATCGACTCTGCTACTGGTTCTATCCTGGGTTGGAGCCCGTTTTGCCATGCGTATTGCCTGAAGTCGGCGCTGCCTGCCCCGGGACATCTTCCTGTGGGCTTGGGAAAAGCCCCGGACCTCTCCGATGTTCCCGCGGAGTACCAGGACCTCCGGGGAATTTTCAGCAAGGCTCGTGCCACCTCGCTTCCTCCGCATTGGCCCTATAAAGGCTTTATTCCTTGTCAGGGCCAGAGACCAAGGCAGGGGAGACGTATGTTGAGGACTCCCTGGCTGCAGGGGGTATCCGTTCTTCTGCCTTCCCCACCGGCGCAGGGTTCTTATTTGTGGAGAAGAAGGACAAAACCCTGCCTCCGTGTATCGACTACCGGCCCTGAATAACATCATGGTTAAAGACTGCTAACCACGGCTTTCGGCTTTCGAGCCTGTCCAGGGGGCCGGCGGGTTGGCGACACCCCTTGGGTTGTGCCGTGGCAGAGATCTTTGTGGGCTATACTCTGCCTTGTCTCAGGATGGTAAGTTGGTGGTTGAAGATATCCCTCTAGTGGTGTTGGGGCTGTGCTTTGGCAAAGTGGGTGGGGTTATATCCTTCCTGTTTTGCCCTGTCCGGGGGTATCATCGGATGGGGCCACAGTGTCTCCTGACCACTCCTGTCTCAGCCTCCAGTATTTATGCTGCAGTAGTTTATGTGTTGGGGGGCTAGGGTCAGTTTGTTATATCTGGAGTACTTCTCCTGTCTTGTCTGGTGTCCTGTGTGAATTTAAGTATGCTCTCTCTAATTCTCTCTTTCTTTCTCTCTCTCGGAGGACCTGAGCCCTAGGACCATGCCTCAGGACTACCTGGCATGATGACTCCTTGCTGTCCCCAGTCCACCTGGCCATGATGCTGCTCCAGTTTCAACTGCACTGACTGCGGCTATGGAATCTTGACCTGTTCACCGGACGTGCTACTTGTCCCAGACCTGCTGTTTTCAACTCTCTAGAGACAGCAGGAATGGTAGAGATACTCTTAATGATTGGCTATGAATAGCCAACTGAAATTTACTCCTGAGGTGCTGACTTGCTGCACCCTCGACAACTACTGTGATTATTATTATTTGACCATGCTGGTCATTTATGAACATTTGAACATCTTGGCCATGTTCTGTTATAATCTCCACCCGGCACAGCCAGAAGAGTACTGGCCACCACTCATAGCCTGGTTTCTTCCTAGGTTTTAGCCTTTCCAGGGAGTTTTTCCTAGCCACCGTGCTTCTACAGCTGCATTGCTTGCTGTTTTGGGTTTTAGGCTGGGTTTCTGTACAGCACTTTGAGGTATCAGCTGATGTACGAAGGGCTATATAAATACATTTGATTTGATTTGAAAATTTGACTGTAAACTCTCCTTCCAGACTCGCATTAAGCATCTCCAAACCAAAATTACATCTAGAATCGGCTTCCTATTTTGCAACAAAGCATCCTTCACTCATGCTGCCAAACATACCCTCGTAAAACTGACTATCCTACCGATCCTTGAATTCGGCCATGCAAAATAGCCTCCAACACTCTACTCAGCAAATTGGATGCAGCCTATCACAGTGCCATCCGTTTTGTCACCAATGCCCCATATACTACCCACCACTGCGACCTGTATGCTTCATACTCGCTTCATATTCGTCGCCAAACCCACTGGCTCCAGGTCATCTATAAGTCTTTGCTAGGTAAAGCCCCACCTTATCTCAGATCACTGGTCACCATAGCAGCACCCACTCGTAGCACGCGCTCCAGCAGGTACAGTATATTTCACTGGTCACCCCCAAAGCCAATTTCTCTTTGGCCGCCTTTCCTTCCAGTTCTCTACTGCCAATGACTGGAACGAACTGCAAAAATAACTGAAGCTGGAGACTCATATCTCCCTCACTAACTTTAAGCACCAGCTGTCAGAGCAGCTCACAGATCACTGCACCTGTACACAGCCCATCTGTAATTAGCCCATCCAACTACCTCATCCTCATATTGTTATTTATTTTATTTATTTTGCTCCTTTGCACCCCAGTATCTCCACTTGCACATTCATCTTCTGCACATCTATCACTCCAGTGTTTAATTGCTATATTGTAATTATTTCACCTCTATGGCCTATTTATTGCCTTACCTCCCTTATCCTACCTCATTTGCACACACTGTATATATACTTTTTCTATTGTATTATTGACTGTATGTTTGTTTATTCCATGTGTAACTCTGTGTTGTTGTTTCTGTCGCACTGCTTTGCTTTATCTTGGCCAGGTCGCAGTTGTAAATGAGAACTTGTTCTCAACTAGACTATCTGGTTAAATAAAGGTGAAATAAATTTTAAAAATTAAAAAATGATTTAAAAAACTGGAACATGCACAAGATATTTCTTGGGGGGATATTTCTTTGGGGAAAACAGCTAACTGCCTACTATTCTACATTTTTTGCCATGCGGACAAAAGAAGAATGTGCAGTTTTATAGCTGATTTCCTGCAATTCTACACATTTTGCCATGAAACAGAGAGTAAATGTTGATATGGCTGAGAGAAGATTTAGCAGTTTTACAGCTAATTCCAATTTAGCTTATTTCATGTAATTGAATGTTTTTTTTTTGCCATGGCTTATGGGATATCCATATGCTAACCGTGGGCAGCGGCTGCAGGGATGTGTGGTTTGCCAGTGGCACACACTCACCAAGTCTGTTTGAGAACATGCGTTATCTGAATCACTGGCATTAGGATATTGTTGGTGAGGATACTATCCCTTTATAATCAGGTTATTTTTTCAAGTTTAACTCAAGTGTCACGAGGAACACGGTGAACACAAACCATGGTAGATTAAAAATGTTTCTAATATCTAGGGCCTCACGAGTGGTGCAGTGGTCTAAGACACTGCTTTGTAGTTCTAGAAGCATCATTGCAGACCTGGGTTCAATCCCAGGTTGTGTTGCAACCTTCGCCTCTCCCGAGTTTGTACAGGAGTTGGGACGAGACTGTAACTACCGAAAGTCCTCTTATCTCAGTTACAATCGCCTCATTTATTGACCTTACTAAATATGGTCTCTTATCAAACAGAGTTTTTACTGGTGTAGCATGTAGGCCTACTAGGATACGACTTTGCTACATTCAATACTGGGGCACATTTTAATTTAAACACATTCACACAAGATTGTTTGAAGAACAAATGTGCTGTACGTGTAGGGTATATCAGTGTCATCCCAAATTATTGGCACCCCTGATAAATACTGAGCTATATTATATGCTCAAAATAATTGCTAAATTAGATTTCCTCAGAGAAATATATTTTGTTTAACAAATTATATATATGTTTTTTTTCTTCTAAAAGTTAGGTTTAGAAATGATTGGAACCCCTGTTTTCAATACTCCTTCCCCTTGCGAGGATAACGGCGCTGAGCCTTTTTCCAAAATGTTTTATAAGATTGGAGAACACATTGGGAGTGATTATAGACCATTCCTCCATACAGAATCTTTCCAGATCCTTGATATCCTTCCGCCTGCACATATGAACTGCCCTCTTCAATTAAAACCACAGGTTTTCAATGGAGTTCAGGTCCAGAGACTGAGATGGCCATTGCAATAGGTTGATTTTGTGGTCAATTAAGCATTTCTTTGTAGATTTTGATGGTCGCTTGGTGTTATTGTCTTGCTGGAAGATTCACTTGCGGCCATGTTTCAGCCTCCTGGCAGAGGCATCCGGATAAAATGTCCTGGTACTTGGTTGTTTATGATGCCGTTGACTTTAAAGGGATACTTCAGGATTTTGGCAATGAGGCCCTTTATCTACTTCCCCAGAGTCAGATGAACTCGTGGATACCATTTTTACGTCTCGTGCTAGTAGATACCACGCTAGTTAGAATTGTCTCGCGAAGCTACCTCTAACTTCCTTCATACTGTATGCAGAGACATAAGACTTCAGCCACCCAAGTCATAGACTGTTCTCTCTGCCCTGAACAGCTTCTACCCACAAGCCATAAGACTGCTAAATAGTTAGTCTGGATAGCTATAGGTTAACTATTTAACTATCTGCAAGGACCCTTTTTGCAATAACTTGTTTGACTCTTAAGCTGTGGTGAGGGGCACAACTTTCACTCGGGATCGGTCCCGCTCCACATTCTGAAAACGCATTCCCCTCCCAGTTTTATCATTGGAATGTGACACAAAACAAGGCAATGCTGTGCTTTAGGACCATGTTGATGCCTCCAATTAGGTTAGGCTGTTTGGAGTGTTTATCTGACTAAAAAATCAAATAAATGATGTTCCCTCCCACCAAAGTTGTGGTTACTGGTAACAGTAAAATTTATCAGAAATAGCTAACACAACGTGCCATTGGAACACAGGAGTGATTGTTGCTGATAATGGGCCTCTGTACGCCTATGCAGATATTCCATAAGAAATCTGTCGTTTCCAGCTACAATAGTTATTTACAATACAATGTCTACACTGTATTTCTGATCAATTTTATGTTATTTTAATGGACAAGAAATGAGCTTTTCTTTCAAAAACCAGGAAATGTCTAAGTGACCCCAAACTTTTGAATGGTAGTGTATGGGTTTTTCGTGCTATTTTTATGTACAATTTCCTGATTGTTGAAAGTCAGCAACCATTTGTATCTTTTCGTTTGTGAATTCTTTGCCTTTTCCCACGGTGAAGGTTGACAGGAACATTACCTCATTTTTATACTCCAATGAAGGGCATAATACCGAAAGGGCAGAACACCTTCAACTGAGTTTAACTTAAAAATGTAGAATGTTAAGATGCAGATTCACTTTTGTTTGATTTTATTTTGGAGAATCTTAAGGTGTGCCAATCATTTTGACACCTACCTTTGAGAGAAAAACAGTGTTACTTATTAAACAAAATCTCTTTCTCTGAGCAAACAATATAGCTCAGGACTGTATTTGTATTATATATTTTATACAGTCTTTTTTGCTTATCTTCATCAAGGGTGCCAATAATTATGGATGTGACTGTATGGACAGTATGCAGGTTTTATGTCAGCAAGTACTGTCAAAAACATTTTGTTTGTGTGAGAGTATACTAATATGTTGATTAAAAAACACACACACAACAGTATCTCATGATTTAAAACATTTATATTTAATGGTCAGTCAAAGCAAGGCGTATCATTCACAATATCTTATACTGTATTATTCATTTTAACTGACAATGCTATCTAAATTAAGCTACATTTTTTTAAAACATGCAAAATCCTGAGGAAAAAGTGAGTGCCTTGTTCTTCTGAACATTGGATTATAATAAAAACAACCGCAACCCACAAGTCCAGAAAATCCTTGACAAGTCTCCTTATACCGAGGTTAAAACAATGAAACACATTCAAGAGTGACACTGAAATAGTTAATGCCAAATAACACCCCTTCTCATCCCAAAAAGCAAAACACTCTGGAAATAGCAATGACAGGGATCACATTTTCAAATTATACATGTATTTTACCTTTATTTAACTAGGCAAGTCAGTTAAGAACAAATTCTTATTTTCAATGACGGCCTAGGAACAGTGGGTTAACTGCCTGTTCAGGGGCAGAACGACAGATTTGTACCATGTCAGCTCGG
Organism: Oncorhynchus clarkii lewisi; assembly: GCF_045791955.1. Taxonomy (NCBI): domain Eukaryota; kingdom Metazoa; phylum Chordata; class Actinopteri; order Salmoniformes; family Salmonidae; genus Oncorhynchus; species Oncorhynchus clarkii. The sequence goes on from NC_092152.1 coordinate 11,865,509, forward strand.
GGATTTGAACTTGCAACCTTTTGGTTACTAGTCCAACACTAACCACTAGGCTACCCTGCTGCCCCATATAAAGCTTTCCATTTTCCTAATGTAAATTGCCACTAATTTAACTGCACAAAAAAATGTAATGTTACATCACCATTTTGACAAGTGTTAATTAAGACAATTTTTTGTAAAAATCAATAAAAGTGTAAAACTGTTGATAACATTCCTTGATGTAATAGACAACCTATTTCAACCATATGCCGTAACAGTACAAAAGTGTCGTTACACAGGTCACATTTCCTGTTGCTGCAGAATAATTTTCATTCTGTAGCAAACTGGCTCAAATTAAGATCCCATATATATATATATATATATCTATCTATCTAGGTATGAATTTTACTTATTTGCAGCTTCATGTTGACTCTATTTGACAACACTATCATTCCAAGCGCAATTGTTTTCTTCTGCGCCTCAGTTGTTTTCTTGTGAGACCGTTGTTTCCTGTAAAATATAAAATGTGCAGTAAGTTAGGCCATAGCACGAAGCATGATGATACGCACCACAACAGAAGTATGAGAGGAATACACCATTAATATTCAAAACATGAATGATAAATATGACAAACTTCAGATCACTCAAACACAAAAACAACAATACAAAAACAAAATCATTGAGAGGAGCAGTGTTGAGGTCCATACTCTTATCTTATCCAACATACTAGCGGTGTTGTAATATGCAGGCCAGAAGTGGTTTGGTCAAGATAAACTTTAGCAATTTGCAGATTTTAGATAAGCTCCCTGCTGTTGACAAAGCAGCCAGCCAGTCTGAACATTACATGCAGGCTTCCACATGCTCAATAGATTAAAAGCTATAGCTGTGTGGAACACAGTCTCCCAGGTACACATCTATCAGCCTGTGGGAACAGATTCCTTGAATTAAAAACAAACACAAAATGGAAGCTTACACGCTTAAAAAAATACAGTAAATGTATTTTAAAATACTAAGGGCTTCACTGAATTGCTGATTGTACTGGGGTGGAAATGACTTGCAGACTTCCAGCATAATTAAACATCTAAACAATTTGGAAGGAAAAGTTAAAGTAGCCTAAGAGTAAGGATGTGTGATCAGGCAACAGAACAGTTAAAGTAGCCTAAGAGTAAGGATGTGTGATCAGGCAACAGAACAGTTAAAGTAGCGTAAGGATGTGTGATCAGGCAACAGAACAGTTAAAGTAGCCTAAGAGTAAGGATGTGTGATCAGGCAACAGAACAGTTAAAGTAGCCTAAGAGTAAGGATGTGTGATCAGGCAACAGAACAGTTAAAGTAGCCTAAGAGTAAGGATGTGTGATCAGGCAACAGAACAGTTAAAGTAGCCTAAGAGTAAGGATGTGTGAGCAGGCAACAGAACAGTTAAAGTAGCCTAAGAGTAAGGATGTGTGAGCAGGCAACATGACAGGTACTCTATACAGAATGTAAAGAGCTCACAGACCAGGTTGTCCTCCTTAGAGGTCACCAATCATGAACTTTCAGCACTTTCAGTCAAGTTAAACAATAGCCAACTTTACAACAATGCTGATAGTTAATGAAGGTCCAGACACCAAGTTTACAGCTTTCAAAATTAACTGTTAAGATAAGCTGCCAGTAAATTTCACTATTTGTTCAAAGATATCCGTGAGTGATCCAAGGGACAATAACGAACGTCCTATTGTTTCAATTAAGATCCAATGAAAGATAATGTCTGATGGTAGACCTACTCTGTGGACTTTCAACAGCAAGCCGTTTGAACCATGTCAAATAGTTTATGGCACCTTTCACCACATTTATTGTCATGAATCTTGAGCTGGAGGCAGAACTGAGTGATTCCCACTAGATGAACCAGCTGCAAAGTCAAAAGTGTCTATATTGTAAAAATTCATGTAAAAACCAAAATTAGCTTTTTGGTCTTAATTTAAGGTTAGGTATTAGGGTTAGCCGTGTGGTTAAGCTTAGGGTTAAGGTAAGGGTTAGGTTTAAAATCATATTTTATTACTGTGGCAGCATCAGCTATTGACCACTTGCCTTCAGGGCAAGATTCATGACAATAAATGCCAACCTGCCCTTTCACCAATGCATTCACAACTTGTATCAATCTCCACTGGCTTGGGTGATAAACTTATGCTCTTAGGGAAACAAAAGTTGTAAAACTTCACTGATTGGAAGTAATATCTATTAACACTTAATAAACCAATGTTTAGATAATGATATGATGGCTATAGTGAGCTTGGGTAAGAACGTTGCTTAATTTAAGAAAGAATGCTTACAGATTGAGTCCTCTTTCCAAATTTGCTCCAGAACGTCATCTTGACAGTGTTCTTGTGTCCTGTGCGCTCGTCAAAAGTCTGGCAGGTGTCGAAGGGGGGACTGTACAGGTGCAAACTGACCGAACCTTCAGTGTGACTGTCGTTCTCTACTCTGTGCAACCCAAGGGAATCTGAAACCGACACACACCACACATCTATGATAAGGCAACGCAAGGTAAAACATTCAAATATCACACAGTTGTTAGTTCCGCTAACGGTACACCGAACACAACACATACGAGTCATACAGTATCCATTAAGAATTTGTATAATATGTAACATGTACAACTAGATGTCAGATAATCAAATACTTGAAAGTAAAGATATTCACTTGTAGGAGGATGTTTATAAAGATATACATGCATATTATGTGTGTAAATAATATGAATAAATGCCTCCTTATGTTGTCTGACACACAATGTTGAGGAAATACTCAACTGCCTTGAATCTTACCATTGATGTAGGCACACTGGTTTTCTTTCAGAATTCTCTGAGATTTCTGAACCATGTCACCAACATCCTGTGTTTTGTTATTGGGCCATTCAAACAGCGTCTCCTTCAGTTCGCCTTGCAGCATCTTCATGAAACAGTGGGAGTCTGTGTGGTCATGGATACTGCTGCAAGTGGTGAAAAACACAGACACTCTTAGAATGTTCCAGAACAGTGTTATATGGGGCTCAGCCTTAGTACCTATGGTTATGTGTCTGTACAGGTTCATTTGTTCTAAAATAGTCCTGTTTAAGGACACATATTTGCTGCCTTGTGTTAAATGTTATATATCATGTGGTCTACTGACATACAGTATAACTTCACCTCTCAAACTACATTAGCTACAATCTGCTATTATGTACCTTTCTCTCTGCCTCAAGCAATGTAAGGTGACCAATTGTCAATATCTGACTGTTTCAAAGGGGCAAATTATTACCCAAATGTATTTATCTTTGTAAAACATACATAACGTTGACTTTAACAAGAACCTTGGACTCTGGAGCATGTTTTTTCATTTCAGTAGAACAACATACTGATGTTTTAACTGACAAGTCACATAACACATTGTAATTACACTGGTTCTGCCAGTACTATTTGAAACTGACGATATACACTCTTATAGAAATAGCACCGGAATAAGTATGAGGTCTTTCAATGGATCAGATCAAATAACTTTCAACATTGTTTGCAAAAATGTCTAACCTGCCCTGACCCTCTCCCCAACAGAGTAAAATGAGGTTGAACTTTCCGTTCCCTTCATCCACCAGGTTCCTTGTGTACCTGGAACACACCCACAACACAGAGGTGTAGGTTAGAACAAAAATAGTGTTTACCCATTCAATTATTGGTAGCATCAATAGCATTTCTACTTATGTTTACTATTACATTAGTCAGCACGTGTCCAACATTGTGGGGTGTACGTCAACTGATCCTTTTAGAAGAAAGGTAGGACATCCGATGCCTTTGTTATAGCTACACTGAAATGTAGGACAATGAATCATATGGTATAGCCACAAAGTGATTTGCAACTACCCCAATACCGTACATGCACATTATCTGGCATAAATACTTACACTAATGCTAGAATAAAGACCAGAGGAAAAGGTTTTGGACAGATGGATTGCAATGGATTTTGTTCTTAGTGGTGTGACTCATTCAGAAAACTTTCAAATTATGTTTTAGCTCAAAACTAACTGAAATGTTTTACCCACCAATTTCCGTAGTTCCCAAATTCCCCACACAGTGATTCAGGCTATTGATAGAGCCCGTTCGTTAGTGATTGACCTAAATAAATGTAGTAGGAGTACTGTTGATATCTGATGATATAGAGATTCTTTCAAACAACCTACTATGGCCCAGATCATGTCTCTGCTTAAATTACAGCAGTCACGTTTTTGGGTGCATAGAAAATCAGTGATTTTGTAGCATCTGCAAGGTCCAGTGTGTGATCATAACACAAACGCACAGCACGTCCTCAAAGCAACCAGTGGAGATCTGTTTCTAATTCTGATATGCGGACGGGTTTCCATCCTCCATTTACCCCCACAAGAATCAAAACATTCCCAAGTTGATGGCGCATGTCAGGAAAAACTGTGGATATGGCATTTTCTTTTTATTGAAGCAAACAATGAAACTCACTTTGAAAGTCTCATTCTGTTGTCAACATCTTAAAATGTAACTTTTTTTTTAAGATTTAAAAGTTAGCGCAGGCATGCTAGGCTATATTTTATAAATATTTAATATATTGCTCAGATAATTTTACATAGCAAAAGTTTAATATAATCTGTTAAAATGTGTTATGCAGTTAAAGATTCAAAATGTAGGCTAGATTAACAATATTATTAACACAGTGAATAATCGCAAATATGAGAGACATCCCACTGCCATCGAATCCTCTGAAGCATTATATATATATATATACTGAGGTCTAAATCACAGGAGGACTGGCTCGTGGTAATGGCTGGAGCAGAATCGGTGGAATGGTATTAAATACATGAAGCATATTGTTTCCGTGTGTTTGATGCCATTCCATTCTTCCGTTTCAGCCATTATTATGAGCCGTCCTTCCCTCAGCAGCCTCCACTGGTCTAAATGTAGTTGTTCTAAATTGTGTATGTAATATATATATATATATATATATATATATATATATATATATATATATATATATATATATATATATATATATGTCTACATTTAATGTTGCCTGCTGATCACTCATGCTACACCTTTCATGTTAAAGTTTACACCACCTTAAGTGGGAAATAGTGATGTTATTCCCGTAAAGCTTGTTCATATTTGAACTCATAACAAGTTCACCCTTTTTCATAAATGGTACAGTCCAACAAAAGTTGGCCCCAAAAAGAAGAGGGACGCTATAAAACTAGGCTACTTCGTTACATTAAAACAGGTCTACTCAACAACACCAATATAGTAGGTATAATAGTAATAATAATAATTTCAAAATAGAAATAAACATAATTCAAATATTTTTTACCTGGTCGGGTCAAACATTGCAAATTTCTTCCACTCCTGTGGATTGCTGTCATATGCCTCCATTATTTGTTGCACCTCCTCCACATTGATTTTGTCACTTTCAAAGAGTTTATGCAGCAATTTGATCAGGTCATCGAGACTTTTTGGTGTCATCACTTCGGTTTTCTCCATGGTTAAGTGCGTAATGGTTCTTGAAAACGTACTTTTCAACTAACGAAGTAGCCAAGTTTTATAGCGTCCCTGTTCTTTTTGGGGCCAATTTTTTTGTTGGACTGTACCATTTATGAAAAAGGGTTAACTTATTATGAGTTCAAATATGAACAAGCTTTATGGGAACAACATCACTATTTCCCATAAAGGACGTGTCCTCAATTGTAAATAATAGCAGGGATTTTATTTATAAGATCAATTTAAGGTTGAGGTGTTATAATATTCTTAATTATTTACCCCCACATCAAGTAACGTTACTTGGACCAATCCTAGTTTGGGCTGCAGTTGATAATTAACAAAACCTCTTCCTTTCCAGGATGATTTTTGCTTTGACAATCTACAATAACCCCCTTTGAACCTTTTAATGAGTCGGGTCTCAGGAATTGAGTCAACAATGGAGAGCGAGAGAAGAGAGAGCAGAGTATTAGTAACAACAAAACATGATATCACTTGTGAGATAATTCAATTAAGAGTTGAATTTAAAGCATAATTACATGTTTTCATAAATAATGTAATCACTTTGTAATACAAATGTTCATTTAGTTTTGTTAGCATTGTTGGTTAAATAAGGAGAATATGCCTATTTATATCTGATCATAGGCAATTGTATTGTCTAGAACCACTCAAGCTTTTCATACATCATCTATGAGAGCAACAACTGCCCATTTTGAGCTCACATCCAGTCATTTAAATGCAATATTATGGCTGTGGGGAGGTGAACCACACTGATGAGCAACCCTGCCTGGGTCCTGAAGAGTTTCGTTAGCTCCCCCAAGCAAATGTCTAAATGACCGAAGGGACGCGGTTTTTGTGGAGCGATGGGTAACGATGCTTCGTGGGTGTCAATAATTGTTGATGTGTGCAGAGGGTACCTGGTTCGAGCCCAGGTATGGGCGAGGGTACAGACTACTGTTACATTAGGCTATATTGTTTTATCACCCGCTACTATACTTCCTGCACATCTTCACAGGATCATTCAAAAAGTAACACGTAGTCCTCAAATCCTGTGCGCTAAAGTCAAGACACCATGTGAAGTTAAACCATGTTTATGGATGCAATTTCCCACCACAAACCTATAAATGAGTCAGCCAGGGTGTAATTTGTTCCCAATTTATGGAAAGGAAGTGGGACGATTGTCTTCCTTGACATGCTGCCAAATATAAGGGTTTCAGGCCTGTATCCATGGTGATGTGATGTACACTATAAACTGGCATATACACATGATCTCATAGATGCCAACATTTAGGACTAAAGAGGATATATCTTCGTCAAAATATATGGAACTAATAACTTCTTCCTATCATTTTTATGTTTGTAAGGTAATTTGTTTTTTATATATCGTAAATATCAAGATTGAATTTCATGATGAACAGTTGTGGCCAGGCATCATGACCAATTAAATTCTACGCACTTTGGACATACAGATGTTGCGTTCCAATGCAATTTATGTTCATTCTCGTTTTATCAAAATCATTGGACTCTTGCGCCACCTAGGGCCTTAACCCAGGTGGAACGTAATGTCCAAAATGGAAAATTATGGCGCGAGGAGAGAAGTGTGGAAGTAGACTACTCAGAAGATTGCCGTTTCCAATTGATCAGGTAAATGGGCGTAATGGGGATGTCATTCTCCCACATAGCTATTTCACTACTTTACTAAATTAAACGATTGGACCAAATGGGAAATGGTGACACCATTACATGTTATGGATTAGCATGGCCTCAAATACTAGACGTAACATAGTAAATGTATGTATATGACACTCAAATTAGTCTCGCAGAGTTTCTAAATCCAGAGGACTGACATCGCGAGCCTTCTGGTAACGTTTGCGAAACAGACCAGGCTGGGATTTGGGGTTTGAGAAGAATGCGAGAAGTGAAAAATTCTTCCTTAGTTGTTCATTTTCTCGAAATTTAAAGGCACAACCAAGATTTGAGCCAATGTCTTAAGTAGCTGAACATGTTATTACTTCAATCTCGTGAAGGTGACAAACTGACATATTTTCATTTTCGTCAAAAACAACTTTATATCGAAGGAGTGCCTTTGATTTGACTGCCTGCACATGCGCAGTTCGACCGTTACACCCGATTAATCAATCAAATGTATTTATAAAGCCCTTCTTACATCAGCTGATGTCACAAAGTGCTGTACAGAAACCCAGCCTAAAACCCCAAACAGCAAGAAATGTAGGTGTAGAAGCACGGTGGCGGCTAGGAAAAACTACCTAGAAAGGCCGGAACCTAGGAAGAAACCTAGAGGGGATCCAGGCTATGAGGGGTGGCCACTCCTCTCCTGGCTGTGCCAGGTGGAGATTATAACAGAACATGGCCAAGATGTTCAAATGTTCATAGACGACCAGTAGGGTCAAAGAATAATAAGTGGTTGTAGAGGTCAGCACCTCAGAAGTAAATGTCAGTTGGCTTTTCATAGCCGATCATTCAGAGTATCTCTACCGCTCTTGCTGTCTCTAGAGAGTTGATAACAGAAAGTCTGGGACAAGGTAGCACATCCAGTGAACAGGTCAGGGTTCCATAGCCGCAGGCAGAACAGTTGAAACTGAAGCAGCAGCACGACCAGGTGGACTGGGGACAGCAAGGAGTCATCAGGCCAGGTAGTCCCAAGGCATGGTCCTAGGGCTCAGGTTCTCAGAGAGAAAGAAATAAAATTAGAGAGAGCATACTTCAATTCACACAGGACACAGGACTGACCCTAGCCCCCTGACACATAAACTATTGCAGCTTAAATACTGGAGGCTGAGATAGGAGGTGTCGGGAGACACTGTGGCCCCATCCGACGATACCCCAGGACAGGGCCAAACAGGTAGGATATAACCCCACTCACTTTGCCAAAGCACAGCCCACACACCACTAGAGGGATATCTTCAACCACCAATTTACCATCCTGAGACAAGGCCGACGATAGCCCACAAAGATCTCCCCAACGGCACGAACCCAAGGGGGGTGCCAACCTGGACAGAAAGATCACGTCAGTGACTCCATCCACTTAAGTGATGCACCCTTCCTAGGGACGGCATGGAAGAGCACCAGTAAGCCAGTGACTCAGCCCCTGTTATAGGGTTTGAGGCAGAGAATCCCAGTGGAGAGAGGGGAACCTTCAGACAGAGACAGCAAGGGCGGTTTGTTGCTCCAGTGCCTTTCCGTTCACCTTCACACTCCTGGGCCAGACTACACTCAATCATAGGACCTACTGAAGAGATGAGTCTTCAATAAAGACTTAAAGGTCGAGACCAAGTCTGCGTATCTCACATGGGTAGGCAGATCATTCCATAAAAATGTAGCTCTATAGGGGAAAGCCCTGCCTCCAGCTGTTTGCTTAGAAATTCTAGGGATAGTAAGGAGGCCTGCATCTTGTGACCGTAGCGTACGTGTAGGTATGTACAGCAGGACCAAATCGGAAAGATAGGTAGGAGCAAGCCCATGTAATGCTTTGTAGGTTAGCAGTAAAACCTTGAAATCAGCCCTAGCCAACAGGAAGCCAGTGTGTAATATGATCTAATTTTTGGTTCTAGTCAAGATTCTAGCAGCTGTGTTTAGCACTAACTAAAGTTTATTTAGTGCTTTATCCGGGTAGCCGGAAAGTAGAGCATTGCAGTAGTCTAACCTAGAAGTGACAAAAGCATGGATTAGTTTTTCTGCATCATTTCTGGACAGAAAGTTTCAGATTTTTGCAATGTTACGTAGATGGAAAAAAGTTGTCCTTGAAACAGTCTTGATATGTTTATCAAAAGAGAGATCAGGGTCCAGAGTAAAGCCGAGGTCCTTCACAGTTTTATTTGAGACGACTGTAGGACCACTCAAGATTAACTGTTAGATTCAACAGAAGATCTCTTTGTTTCTTGGGACCTAGAACTAGCATCTCTGTTTTGTCCGAGTTTTAGAAAATTTGCCGCCATCCACTTCCTTATGTCTGAAACACATGCTTCCAGAGAGGGCAATTTTGGGCCTTCACCATGTTTCATCGAAATCTACAGCTGTGTGTCGTCCGTATAGCAGTGAAAGTTAACATTATGTTTCCGAATGACATCACCAAGAGGTAAAATATATGGTGAAAACAATATTGGTGCTAAAACGGAGCCTTGAGGAACACCGAAATTTACAGTTGATTTGTCAGAGGACAAACCATCTACAGAGACAAACTGATATCGGTGAAGTCTTTCTAGGCATGAGCTTAGCTAGCTAACCTTGCCATGACATCACTAACAAGTGTGATCAGGGATTTCTATTCGAGAAGTAGTTTTAGCCTATCTTCTTACTATAATGTCTTTGCTAGTATGATATGCTACGTTTAGTATGGTTTCATAAGACAGAAGGTTACTTAAGCCAAAAACAAAAGGAGGGAGGTTGGGAATATAACGTGAATGTCTAGCAACCCAAAGGTTGCATGTTCAAATCACATATAACTTGAGCATTTTAGAAACTGTTTACAATGTTTTAGATACTTTGCATGTTAGTAACCCTTCCCCTAATCAAAACACTTAAGTCATTTAGCAGACACTCATATCATTTACATTTCACAGACACTTCTATCCAGAGTGACAGCATAAATTTTCATACTTATTTCCCCCATACTCGCCCCCGTATGAATCTAACCCACAACCCTGGCGTTGCAAGCGCCATGCTCTACCAACAAAACGGAACTCAACAGCTTTTACATCACGTTGCAGAGTGTTTGGAGTAACCGGTTTGCTATGGTGCAAAATGTTTAGCTATTGTATGCCACTAATGAGTACACCGCTGATGACTCCCAATTCACTCAAAAGAGAGAGAAAGGGAGAGAGAGTGGGATAACTGACCCTTGACCCCCCGACCCTGGGGGAGCTCAATCCGAAAGGGGGAGATTCTCAATTGGGCAAAAGTCCGTACTCTCTTTGAATCCTCCGTCCTCCTCTCCCACGTGACCCAGAAACCGATAAGTGGTTGCCATATGTAGGAGTGTATCAATTAGTTAATAACCAGTTGAGCTGACAGACATTTTGCACGCTATGATTTTAGTCATCAACCTAGCAAGAGGACAATATTTTATTAATGTATTAATGGGCTTCCTTTCTATAGACAAGGGGAGAAGGGCTATGTAAAGTGCTCAATTTTGTCATTCTGAGAATATGCAAGGTGTCTGACTCCAATAGAAAACAAATGTTTGACTTCCACACAAAACTACTTTACTTATTTTGGGTTTAAGGACGTTTGTAGGTCACATTTTTTATCGTAGAGCTATGAAAGTTAAGTATTTAGATCCGTCTGCGCAAGACAAATTCAGCAATTGCTTTGCTATGTCTGTGCAGGAAAGAAGTCGAGCTAAATAAATGTTTTTCTTTAGGTAACGTTGTAGTGAAGTTATATAAATGGATGTAACTATTTGCACATCATTACAACACTGTATATAGCCATAATATTACATTTGAAATGTCTCTTTTCAAATGGTACTTTTGTGAGTGTAATGTTTACTGTACATCTCTTTGAATTGAATTGAATTGTAATGATACAGCTGACCACCAGAGAGAGGCAAATTAACTTCTATTCGACAGAGGACGTTGACATGATCGTAGGGAGGTCTGGGTGGTTGTCTTCTGACTTCTAAAACGGTGGGAAATCAATAAAATAAGTAATGTCATTATATACATATTTTTTAAAGTAATTCTAGTGCCCAATTTCGGGGACTGTCAGCTTAAGAGGTTTTAATAGGCGAACTGAGGAGTTTGCTCATCTCCTCGATAGCCTCCTCCAGCTGAGGATACTCGTGTATCCTACCAGCTCACAACGGCGTTTTGAAATCCACCACACCTCCTTTGAATCAACTGTTGTTTCCTCAGAGGAGAAAAGCATGTACATGTTAAAATATAAGTAGCATATAGTGTTTAATCTATACATCTTGCACAACCACTTTACACATTTATTTTGGGATTCCTCCTATGAAGAAGGCTGCCGACACACTGAAGAAGGCTGCAAAGCCGAATTGTCTGTGTACGCTATCCCTTATGAAGTGAAAAATCATTTAAAAAATGAAGTAGGCTTTATGCAGACCCATAACACCTTGTTGCTTATCGGGATCCCTCCTCTGTAAACGTCATCTGCCTGATGCGAGTGGATTCATTTCCACGTTTCCTCACCTACTCTCCTCGATAACCTTTGACCTTTTTAAAAGGAGGAGAGGACAGAGAGGATGCGAGGAGTCGAAGTAAACCAATTAAGAATCTCCCATTGTCTGGCCTGAGGAGGCGCCAGGCAGCCCAGCCCCCTATGGTTGAGACGGGCTGCCCTAAAGGCCATGGCTCCCCCGGCCTCGTTTAGACTCATCTCTGACATCTGCTGGTTCATCTGGTGGGAATACACAGAGAGGAATGAGTTTAAAGCATCAAGGAAAGTCACTGGGACACACCTATCCAGTTCTTTTCAGATTTGAAAGTACTTTATATTTAGGGGGAGTATGGATGACGTTGTCAGATCAGACCTACTGCTCTCATGGACTATATGCAACTCCATGTCCATAAGTCATTCTTCAAAGATTTTATTTTTAATGTTACTATCTTGTACTTTAATCATAAAACGTATTCCTTGGAAAAACCCTAAAATAGTCTCCAGTCTGCCATAGAAAGAGATGGTGAGACCCTCCATACACCGTCTAATTATCATATTTTCTTTATATTTCAGTTGCTCAAGCATTTTTCAGTTCATAAAAACCTCCCTCTGTAAGGGCTCTTTGATCCAAAATCAACCCCTTACCTCAAACCGTGCACACTTCTTGATGCCCACTCAACACACCCATATGGGGTGTAAGCAAAGTGATTATGCCTTTCTGATTGGCAAAGGAAGAGTTTCCGCCATTTGGCTTAAACTATCTAGTGGTTTCAGATTTAGGAGGGCGCCTCTCCAGTTTTCTCAGGTCTGTTTAAAACAGGGATGAGAAACTGACACAACCAGCATGGCTGTGTAACAGAAAACTCTCAAGATTGGTAAATCACCCTTTACTGGTTCTAACAGCCGATCAATCAGCTTGCTGCCAGCCAGTGGCGATATTAGCATGTACAGTACCTGTCAAAAGTTTGGACACACCTACTCATTCAAGGGTTTTTCTTTATTTTTACTATTTTGTACAGTGTAGAATAATAGTGAAGACATCAACACTATGAAAAAACTTATATGGAATCATGTAGTAACAAAAAACGTCTTAAATAAATCAAAATATATTAACATTTTTAGATTCTTCATAGGAGCCACCTGGAATGCTATTCCAACAGTCTTGAAGGAGTTCCCGCATATGCTGAGCACTTTTTGGCTGCTTTTCGTTCACTCTGCGGTCCAACTCATCCCAAACCATTACAATTGGGTTGAGGTCGGGTGATTGTGGAGGCCAGGTCATCACTCCATCACTCTCCTTCTTGGTCAAATAGCCCTTCCACTGCCTGGAGGTGTGTTTTGGGTCATTGTCCTGTTGAAAAACAAATGATAGTCCCACTAAGCGCAAACCAGATGGGATGGTGTATCGCTACAGAATGGTGTGGTAGCCATGCTGGTTGTGTGCCTTGAATTCTAAATTAATCATTGACAGTGTCACAAGCAAAGCATCCCCACACCATCACAATTCTTCACAGTGGGTACTACACATGCTGAGATCATCCGTTCACCTACTCTGCGTCTCACAAAGACATGGCGGTTGGAACCAAAAATCTCAAATTTGGACTCATCAGACCAACGTACAGATTTCCACCGGTCTAATGTCCATTGCTCATGTTTCTTGACCCAAGAAAGTTTATTCTGCTTATTGGTGTCCTTTAGTACTGGTTTCTTTGCAGCAATTTGACCATGAAGCTACAGGTAGCCTAGTGGTTATAGTGTCGGGCCAGTAACCGAAAGGTTGCTAGATTGAATCCTGGGCTGACAAGGTAAAAATATGTTGTTCTGCCCCTGAACAAGGCAGTTAACCCACTGTTCCTAGGCTGCCATTGTAAATAAGAATTTGTTCTTAACTGACTTGCCTAGTTAAATAAAAATAAATGAAGGCCTGATTCACGCATTCTCCTCTGAACAGTTGATGCTGAGATGTGTCTGTTACTTGAACTCTGTGAAGCAATTATTTGGGGTGCAGTTACCTCTAATGAACTTATCCTCTGCAGAAAAGGTAACTCTGGGTCTTCCTTTCCTGTGGCGGTCCTCATGAGAGCCAGTTTCATCATAGCGCTTGATGGTTTTTGTGACTGCACTTGAAGAAAAAGTTCTTGAAATTTTACTCATTGACTGACGTTCATGTCTTAAAGTAATGATGGACTGTTGTTTTTCATTGCTTATCTGAGCTGTTCTTGCCATAATATGGACTTGGTCTTTTACCAAATAGGGCTATCTTCTGTATACCACCCCTACCTTGTCACAACACAACTGAATGCTCAAACTCATTAAAATGGAACGAAATTCCACAAATGTCCTTTTAACAAGGCACACCTGTTAATTGAAATGTATTCCAGGTGACTATCTCATGAAGCTGGTTGAGAGAATGCCAAGAGTGTGCAAAGCTGTCATCAAGGCAAAGGGTGGCTACTTTGAAGAATCTCAAATATAAAATATATTTAGATTTCTTTAACACTTTTTTGGTTACTACATGATTCCATTATTTTATAGTTTTGATGTCTTCACTTTTATTCTACAATGTAGAAAATAGTAAACATTTAGAAAAACCCTTGAATGAGTAGTTGTGTCCAAACTTTTGACTGCTTACTGTATATATATATAACTTTTTTTGTTAAACAAACTCTGTCTGCCGACTCTTAGCAAACTTTTGGAAATAAATGGTGTTTGACCAGATGTAATGCTATTTCTCTGTAAATAAATAAACAACAGACTTTCAGCATGCTTATAGAGAAGGGCACTCAACATGTACTGCACTGACACAAATGACTGATGATTGGTTTAAAGAAGTTTATAATTGTCACCCCCTGATCTGTTTCACCTGTCTTTGTGATTGTCCCCCCCCCCCCAAGTGTCGCCCATCTTCCCCATTATCCCCTGTGTATTACCTGTGTTCTCTATTTGTCTGTTGCCAGTTCGTCTTATTTGTTTAAGTCAACCAGCATTGTGTGTCTCAGCTCCTGCTTTTTCCAGTCTCTCTTTTCTCGCCCTCCTGGTTTTGACCTTGTCCTGACTCAGAGTCCGCCTGCCTGACCCATCTGCCTGCCCCCGAGCCTGCCTGCTGACCTATGCCTTTGCCCCCCTCTGGATTACTGACCTCTGCCTCACCCTGAGCCTGCCTGCGGCCCGGTACCATTGCCCTCTGGTTTACTGACGCCTGCCTGCCTTGACCTGTCTATTGCCTGCCCCTATTGGAATATTAAACAATTGTTTATTCGTCATGGTCTGCATCTGGGTCTTACCTTCATACCTGATTTTTATTTTACCTTTATTTAACTAGGCAAGTCAGTTAAGAACAAATTCTTATTTTCAATGACGGCCTAGGAACAGTGGGTTAAATGCCTGTTCAGGGGCAGAACAATAGATTTGTACCTTGTCAACTCAGGGGTTTGAACTTGCAACCTTCCGGTTACTAGTCCAACGCTCTAACCAACAACGATGTTGTTGATCCATCCTCAGTTTTCTGATATCACAGCCATTAAACTCTGTAATTGTTCTAAAGTCACCATTGGCGTCATTGTGAAATCCCTGAGCGGTTTCCTTACTCTCTGGCAACTGAGTTAGAAAGGAAACCTGTATCTTTGTAGTGACTGGGTGTATTGATACACCATCCAAAGTGTAATTAATAACTTCACCATGCTCAAATGAATATTCAAAGTCTGCTTCTTTCTTTTTATCCATCTAACAATAGGTGCCCTTCTTTGCCCAGTATTACAAAACCTGCCATGTCTTTGTGGTTGAATCTGTGTTTGAAATTCACTGCTCGACTGAGGGACCTTTCAGATAATTGTATGTGTGGGCTACAGAGATGAGATGGTATTTTTTTAAATGTATTTTAAACAATATTATTGCACAAGAGTGAGTGCATGCAATTTATTATGTGACTTGTTAAGCTTTTTTCTTTCTTCAGAACATATTTTGGCTTGCCATAGCAAAGGGGTTGAATGCTTATTGACTCAAGAAATTTAAGCTTTTCATTTTTAATTAACTTGTAAAACTTAGGAAAAACAGAATTCTAATTTGACGTCATTGGTTATTGTGTGTAGGTCAGTGACAAAAAATATAAACGTAATCCATTTTAAATTCAGGCTATAACACAACAAAATGTGGGAAAAAAACAAGAGTGTGAATGCTTTCTGAAAGCATTGTAGGTGTTAGATGTTCATTTTTTACTGGTCCAATGAAACGTTTGCCACCATAGTTTGACCCACCGCGGCTGCTGTAGTTGCAAGAATATGAATGGTTTGACGTGGAGTGTGGTTATTTCCGCAAAATCTGGATGGAGAAATGGCATGTTGTTAGCCTGCTAGCCGTAATTTGAGCTAGATTGAGACGGATTAGAATCGGTTCCCAGGTAGACTGGGTCGGTACTGGAGTGTTGACAACAGTCATTCATAGACTGATCCAATTTTTTCTTCCCCTCATAAAA
Organism: Oncorhynchus clarkii lewisi; assembly: GCF_045791955.1. NCBI lineage: Eukaryota > Metazoa > Chordata > Actinopteri > Salmoniformes > Salmonidae > Oncorhynchus > Oncorhynchus clarkii. The sequence continues at coordinate 11,881,592 of NC_092152.1, forward strand.
CTGAGCATCATGATTAAAGCCATACTAATATTCAACAACCATGGGAAACCTCGTCTTTCTAAATTCTACGAGCATTACGTGAGTATGCAATGAATTGTTTCGAATCTGTTGTAGCTAGCTTGCATGCATCCTAACAATGTTAGTTTATCTAGCTAGCTCTATTTTTGGCTAATTAATTGCACAATTATTATTGCAAACAAACAAGGTTAAGTAGCTAACGTTATACAGGTTTATGTGGTGTAATGTGAGACTTTACTGGTTTGTTTACGTGGGTAGCTATGTCATTGATCTTGGGATATGCTATATCAGACTGAGCAACATTGTTATTTTAATAATTAAGCATGTGTCGGAATATCTATCGTTTTACACACACAGGCTAGCTACTGGATTGGGGATGTTCATGTCTCCTCGCAGTCTCGTGCACTGATCACTGAGTAAAACATGTTGAGTGTTCGTTCTGTCCGTCCAAAGGGCTTTATGTCACATGACACGCCGACGTTCACGTTATTGACTTGTGCTCCTGCCTATCAATCAATTCATTCCTCATCAAAATTGTTTGTTTTTTTTCTTCTAAAAACTGAACATGTATTACTCGTCACAGGCTAGTAGAAAATGGGACAGACTAGCTAACCATGTAGAGTCCGATAAATTAACAGTGGTGTAAAATTACTTTAAAGTACTACTTAAGTCATTTTTTGGGGCATCTTTACTATTATCATTTTGATAACTTTTAATTACTTTTACTTACTTTTACTACATTCCTAAAGAAAATGATGTACTGTTTACTCCATATATTTTCCCTGACACCCAAAAGGACTCATTACATTTTGAATGTTTACCAGGACAGAAAATGGTCTAATTCATACTTACCAAGAGAACATCCCTGGTCATACCGACTGCGTCTGATCTGGCAGACTCACTAAGCACATGCTTCATATGTGAATGATGTCTGAGAGTTGGAGCATTGCCCCTGGCTATCTGTAAATAAATTAAAACTAGAAAATATGGTTTTCCTAATATAAGGAATTTGAAATGATTTATACTTTTGATACTTAAGTACATTTAAAACCAAATACTTTTATACTTTTACTCAAGTAGTTTTTTTACTGGGTGACTTTGACTTGAGTGATTTTCTATTTACAGTACTTATCTTTACTTTTACTCAAGTATGACAAAAACAAATCTCCACCACTGTAGATTAATAAAGGCAACCCTGGGGTTGCAGGCACCATGCTCTACCACCTTAGCAACACAGGACTTTACAAAAGGCTATAATCTTTAAATGTTGGTATAGATAAACTAATTCCCAAGGGTAGCTAAGGGGCAATTCTACAGTTACATAATTGCACTGAGACTCAGATTTTTCACTTAAAATGTTTGACAAACAAAAACCATTGATTTAAAAGTTTACAAACTAAATATCTCTATACGCAATGACTACTTTTAACAATTTTACACATTCACTGGAATAACTGCGCGGGTGGAAAGTTTGGTAACAGAATTTCTGTAAATTCTCCCTCAGTTTGTTGTCCACGTTTTCCCAAAGCTCTGAATACAGTACATTCGGAAAATTTTGCTACGTTACAGCCTTCTTCTAAAATGGATTCAATTGTTCCCCCCCCCTCAAATCCACACACATTACCCCATAATGACAAAGCAGAATTTCTTTGCAAATTTCTTTAAAAATATATATATATATCTATATCACATTTACATAACTATTCAGACCCTTTAATCAGTACTTTGTTGAATCACCTTTGGCAACAATTACAGCCTCCAGTATTATTGGGCCTCATGCTACAAGCTTGGCACGCCTGTGTTTGGGGAGTTTCTCCTATTCTTCTCTGCAGATTCTCTCAAGCTCTGTCAGGTTGGCTGGGGAGTGTCGCTGCACAGCTATTTTCAGGTCTCTCCAGAGATGTTCGATCGGGTTCAATTCCGGGCCTTCACTGGTTCACTCAAGGACTTTCAGAGATTTGTCCTGAAGCCACTCCTGCATTGTCTTGGCTGTGTGCTTAGGGTCGTTGTCTTGTTGGAAGGTGAACCTTCGCTCCAGTCTGAGGTCCTGAGCACTCTGGAGAAGGTTTTCATCAAGGACCTCTCTGTACTTTGCTCTGTTCATCTTTCCCTTGATCCGGACTAGTCTCCCAGTCCCTGCCGCTGATAAACATCCCCACAGCATGATGCTGCCACCACCATACTTCACCGTAGGGATGGTACCAGGTTTCCTCCAGATGTGACGCTTGGCATTCAGGCAAAATAGTTCAATCTTGGTTTCATCAGACCAGAGAAACTTGTTTCTCATGGTCTGAGAGTCTTAAGGTGCATTTTGGCAAACTCCAAGCGGGTTGTTGTGCCTTTTTACTGAGGAGTGGCCACTTTACCATAAAGGCCAGATTGGTGGAGTGCTGCAGAGATGGTTGTCCTTCTGGAAGGTTCTCCTATCTCCACAGAGGAACTCTGGAGCTCTGTCAGTGACCATCAGGTTCTTGGTCACCTCCCTGACCAAGGCCCTTCTCCCCCGATTGTTCAGTTTGGTCTGGCGGCCAGCTCTATAAAGAGTCATGGTGGTTCCAAACTTCTTCCATTTTAAGAATGATGGAGGCCACTGTGTTCCCGCGGACCTTCAATGCTACAGAAATGTTTTGGTACCTTTCCCCAGATCTGTTTCTCGAGACACAATCCTGTCTAAGAGCTCTACGGACAATTCCTTCGACCTCTTGGCTTGGTTTTTGCTCTGACATGCACTGTCAACTGTGGGACCTTCTATAGACAAGTGTATGCATTTGCAAACCATGTCCAATCAATTGAATTTACACATCTGAAGCAATCAAACTTTTATTTTTCACAAGTTTGTATATCAAAGTACAGCACAGTCAAGGACTGTTTGGCAGCAATTAGACTCAGGTCTTCTTGGGTATGACACTATAAACTTGGCACAACTGTCAACTGTGGGATCTTATATAGACCGGTGTGTGCCTTTCCAAATCATGTCAAATCAATTGAATTTACCACAGATGGACTCCAAGTTGTAGGAACATTTCAAGGATGATCATTGGAAACAAAATGAGCTCAATTTAGAGTCACAGAGTAAAGGGTCTGAATACTTACAGTACCAGTCAAAAGTTTGGACACACCTACTCATTCAAGGGTTTTTCTTTATTTTTAAAAATATTTTCTACATTGTAGAATAATAGTGAAGACATCAACACTTTGAAATAACATATGGAATCATGTAGTAAGCAAAAAAAGTGTTAAAATATATTTGTTTATTTGAGATTTTTCAAAGTAGCCACCCTTTGCCTTGATGACAGCTTTTCACACACTTAGCATTCTCTCAACCAGCTTCGTGAGGTAGTCACCTGGAATGCATTTCAATAACAGGTGTGATTTGTTAATTTGTGGATTTTCTTTACTCCTTAATGCATTTTAGCCAATCAGTTGTGACAAGATAGGTGTGGTATACAGAAGATAGCCATATTTGTAAAAGACCATATTATGTCCATATTATGGCAAGAACGGCTCAAATAAGCAAAGAGAAATGACAGTCCATCGTTACTTTCAGACATGATGGTCAGTCAATACAGAACATTTCAAGAACTTTGAAAGTTTCTTCAAGTGCATTTGCAAAAAACCATCAAGCGCCATGATGAAACTGGCTCTCATGAGGACTGCCACAGGAAAAGAAGACCCAGCGTTACCTCTGCTGCAGAGGATAAGTTCATTAGAGTTACCAGCCTCCGATTGCAGCCCAATAAATAAATGCTTCACAGAGTTCAAGTAAGACACATCTCCGCATCAGTTGCGTGAATCAGGCCTTCATGGTCGAATGGCTGCAATGAAACCACTAATAAAGGACACCAATAAAAAGAATAGACTTGCTTGGGCCAAGAAACACGAACAATGGACATTAGACCGATGGAAATCTGCCCTTTGGTCTGATGAGTCCAAATTTGAGATTTTTGGTTCCAACCGCCGTGTCTTTGTGAGACACAGAGTAGGTGAACGGATGATCTTCGCATGTGTGGTTCCCACTATGGAGGAGAGGTGTGGGGGTGCTTTGCTTGTGACACTGTCAGTGATTTATTTAGAATTCAAGGCACAGTTAACCAGTCTGGCTACCACACCCTTCAGCAGTGATACGCCATCCCATCTGGTTTGCGCTTAGTGGAACTATCATTTGTTTTTCAATATGACAATGACCCAAAACACACCTCCAGGCTGTGGAAGGGCTATTTGACCCAGAAGGATAGTGATGGTGCTGCATCAGATTATCTGGCCTCCACAATAACCCAACCTCAACCCAATTGAGGTGGTTTGGGATGAGTTGGACTGCAGAGTGAAGGAAAAGCAGCCAAAAAGTGCGCAGCATATGTGGGAACTCCTTCAAGACTGTTGGAATAGCATTCCTCATGAAGCTGGTTGAGAGAATGCCAAGAGTGTGCAAAGCTGTCATCAAGGCAAAGGGTGGCTACTTTGAAGAATCTCAAATATTTTGATTTGTTTAACTATTATTTATTTTTGTTTGGTTACCACATGATTACATGTGTTATTTAAAGTTTGATGTCTTCTAATGACTGGTACTGTATGTAAATAAGGTATTTATGTTTTACATTTTTCATGCATTTGCAAACATTTATAATAACCTGTTTGCTTTGTCATGTCATTGTGTGTAGATTGATGAGGAACATTTATTTAATACATTTTAGAATAAGGCTGTAATGTAACAACATGGAAATAGTCAAGGGGTCTGAATACTTTCCGAATGCACTGCTCATATGAAATGTGTAAAACAGTATGTAAACATGATTAAAGTGACCAGTGTTCCATGTCTATGTACATAGGGCAGCAAATTGCAGCTACTGATGGTGAGGATTCTTTCAGTCAGTCACTTGTATGAACACAGAAAACGGTTATTAAAAAAGCACATGAATAGAACACAGAAATGTAGTTATTAGAAAAGCACATGAATAGAACACAGAAATGTAGTTATTAGAAAAGCACATGAATAGAACACAGAAATGTAGTTATTAGAAAAGCACACATGGGTCCTTTCACATGGAAATTACCTACATTTTTTTAAATGTAATTTTGGAAAGTATTTTTTTCTCACACATTTTAACAGGAGAGTTGCTCAAAAAACAAAAATAATATTGACAGCGTACTGTATATGCTACTGTGCATTATGGCCCTTTTCGATTTTCATTTTCTAGAGCGAGGAGAGTGTGTGTCTAGATGTTTAGTAGAGTGAAGAGTAGGTTTAGGAGATATTATGCTAGACCAGAGTCTCTGTGCTTGCATTGGCATGGAGAGCTCTCTGCTATGGCCTCTCCCCCTAGTCTCATGCTTCATATCACTTGACTCATTTCACATGATCACTTGAAGGCATTCCCTTTCACTGCAATGACCTGACTTACACATATTTCAGAGAGAACATTTGCAAGAATATGTGGACACTGGAGAGAGTATGCAGTGAATGTCCTGCCACTTCTTTTAGGTTATGAGTGGGGAAAAAGGCCATTTGGATAGTTTTAAGCATAAATGTTGTGAAGACCTGTACCAAAAGCTTTACATTTTTGTTTTCCCATGCACACTGACTGTATTTGTAATTTATGTTCCACAGAACGAAGACACGGAACAACAAATCATCAGAGAAACATTTCATCTGGTGTCCAAAAGAGATGAGAACGTCTGCAATTTTCTAGAAGGTGGAATGTAAGAGAATTCTTTTAAGACGTCAAACTGCACTGGAGTACTGAAATCCATAAGTGTTAAGCTGAAGCGTTGTCTTAACACCTCCTGATCATGTCACATTGAAATGCATATCCTTTCAATTCCATGTAGACAAATTCAAACATTTGAGCTGATGATGTGGGCTACTCTACATCAATGTTCCACGAGTAGAATCCGCTTTCCACAAGGCAACAGCTCATGACAAATTTCACTGCATGGGAGAGCTAAGGGAGAAAGGGGGAACCTATCAGATGGTGACCAGCAGGGGAGAGATCAATTGGATCATTATGAATAGTTGAATATTCCTTCGTCATTCATGAAGCAGTCCCAGGTGTTAGGCTATTGCATTGTGGAACCTCCTCTCATTCAACAGAGACTAATAGAACTGGGGTGTATTCATTAGTGCACACCAGTAGTAAAATGTTTTGCAACAAACTTAGGCAAGTTCAGGTTAGTCTCCCTAGAGATCTGCCCATTTACTTATGTTTGGTTCCTAGTGAATACAACCCTGGGATCCCTGGTATATGATTGTTGCTACAGTTTAGTCTCATCAACAAATACGATGTCACTCAAGCAGCTTGACCTTCTACACAGACTCAGGTCAACATGCTTTTATCAGGCCTTACAACGATTGGTCAAGGCTTCTGTCCTTGGCCTGGACTTAAAGAAAACTCCACCCCAAAACTATCCTTTTGATATATATGTTTCATTAGTCCATTGCTGATATAATAATGAATGTTGCATCATATGCTGCTAAATGCATCAAACGGGCCAGATTGTTTTTGTCCAACAGACTGACAGGGCCAAGTGGCTAGTGCAGGTTAAAGGAAAATGCCACCCAAAAACTATTAATTGCTATGTTTCATTAGTCCATTATTGATATAGCCCCAAAATGTTTTGCCTGTCAGCAATCAAGTTTCAGATATGTAATACGCAAAATATATCATCATTACGGGCCATATTTCTGTATTTTGAAAGTTACATATCTTAAACTTGATTGCTGAAATGCACATTTTTGGGGGGACTATGTCAATAATGTACTAATGAAATAAATATCAAAGGATAGTTTTTTTTGTTGTCATATTTCTTTAACCTTTTAATAAAGTCTGGATATTCAAATGCCGTATTGTGAATGCAGCTCCTGACCCGGTTACTTGTTCATAAAACCAACATGTTTGGCTGTGCTTCATGTCATTGAATGTGTGTATTGAGTAGGGTTGGACATTTTGGGTAATATTCACAAGTGGGAAACCTTCCGTGGGAATTAACGGAAATATATATGCAAATTAATATTAATACCATTAAATGTAGATGTTTTTTGCATTGGATATATTTACCATATCATATGGAGACAGAAACAAACCTTTTACCTCATCATAAGTAGACATCATTGCAAATGAGTAAATCCTTCCAATAGAGAAAAAAAAAAATATATATTTAGTTACGAATTGAACTTTAATTAAATGAGTTGACTCTTCCCATGGGATGATTCCACTGAACAATAAAAAGGGAATATTGAATGATCCATCGCATCTCCCAAAAACATTTCAACATAATGATAAAATGATAGTCTAGAAACTAAAGCTTTGGTTGACTTCCTCTCAGGCTTCCATGTCTTCTCCCTGGACCTGCTTAATGTCCACCTCTTGAACAGTCAGTCTCTGAGGCCTCATCTTTACTGTCACTTTCCAACCTTGTTGAGGATGGCTTATCAGGCTCAAAAAGCCTCAAATATGCTTGGATGGCCACCAGTTTTTCAACCTGTGTATTGGTCAGCCTGTTGCGTGCTTTGGTGTGTGTGTTCCCAAACAAGGACCAGTTGCGCTCTGAGGCAGCTGATGTTGATGGGATTTGGAGGATGATGGAGGCAACAGGGGAAAGAGCCTCCAATCCACAAAGTCTCTTCCACCAGTTGGCTGATGAGATATGTTGGCACGACTGCCATATTGCATCTCCATCCCAAAGCCCTTGCTTGGAAGTGTACTTCGCCAGCCTGCCAAGAACCTCATCCAGGCCAAGGTGGCGAGACACAGTTGTGATGACACCATAGGCCTTGTTGATCTCTGCACCAGACATGATCTTCTTGCCAGCATACTTTGGGTCCAACATGTACGCTGCATTGTTTATAGGCTTCAGGCAGAAGTCTTCATGCTTTTTGATGCATTTCAGAACTGCAGTTTCCACTGCTTGGAGCAACAGTGAAGTGGGCAGGGCAGTACGGACTTCTTCTCTTTCATCTGCAAGCAGAGTCGGAACATCAGACAGGATGGCGTTGTCTCCCTCAATCTGTGCAATGGCTACTGCTATCGGTTTCTGGCTGCTTACCACTCTCCCAAAATACACAATCTTGGAGAATCCTGTTGATGGGGCTGTCCATATCGGCCGACTGTGATATGGCCGTTTCTTGGAGAGACTCCTTCCGCTCCAGGAGACTGTCAAACATTTTTTATTTTAATTTTTTACAACTTTTATTTATCTAGGCAGGTCAGTTAAGAATAAATTCTTATTTACAATGACGGCTTAGGAACAGTGGGTTAACTGCCTTTTTCAGGGGCAGAAGGACAGACTTTTATCTTGTCAGCTCGGGGATCTGAACTAGCAACCTTTTGGTTACTGGCCCAACGCTCTAACCACTAGGCTACCTGTGGGCTCAATAGCCTAGTGGGTAAATAGTGTGAGCTCAATAGCAACTCATTAGTGTGCAAGATCTTGAGAATCAGCTTTATATGTGATGGAGGAATACACTGTGTGTGCATGCAGAGGGTTGCAATTCCATTGAATTGGGGATAGTTTAACCCAAATATGCCACAAGACCTAGAATTGCTTTGTGTATCCCACAAAAAAAGATACACTTAACTTTTTTTTAATGAATTTAAGAAAAATTCCCCAAATTCCAGGGCTTAACTTCCCATGGAAATTTACCGGAAAGTTTCCAACCCTATTATTGCGTAATAAACATCACACTGAATGGTGTTTCATTAATGATCATTGTGCTGACAACTATCCCATGTATGTATTGGTGCCATGTGTTAATGTATTTCCCATGTGGTGTTGACTGTTCTGATGTACACACTATCTATTAACCAACCTTGCTTCACTTCCACATGCTTGCCAGTGTTCACAGATCGTAGGCAAACGCACACCAAATGGGGTGTATTTACTAGACGCCAAATGGGGAGGGACCTAGTTTAATTTTTACAATAAGAAACACTCGTTTTCTTGTTTTCCGTTGCAAAAATGTTGCTACGGATTGCACTAATGAATACACCCCGTTCAGAGAACTTTTCGACTGTCCCCTCGTTTTGTTTTTGTGTCGTCAGGTTGATTGGTGGATCTGAGAACAGGCTCATCTACAGACACTATGCCACGCTCTACTTTGTATTCTGCGTCGATTCCTCTGAGAGCGAGCTTGGCATCCTAGACCTTATCCAGGTAATGTTTCTCAAGTCTTGGGGGGGATCTTTTTGTTGTTGTCAAACTATGAACATTTGGTACCACCATCTTAGACTGGCTTGTTGTTGGTGGACGTGTCATTGATGGAGTAAATCAATGGCCAACCTAACTCGGTAGATTATTACTGTTCAGTGAATGTGATTGTCTCTCCACAGGTGTTTGTGGAAACATTGGACAAATGCTTCGAGAATGTCTGTGAACTTGACTTAATTTTCCACGTGGACAAGGTACAACCTATTGTGTCAACCATATTCTAGCAATGTGCTGTTCATTGTAATATGTCCTATATCAGAGACAGTTAAATGTTCACAGTGAATGTATGACTCCCCATAGACACTGACTGTGCCATTGTGTAATTAATTTGCTATAAGACTGTCTAGGTGAATTTATCTCCCCTGTGAAAACGCTTGGTCCTGCTGGCTTGTCATTTCTAGCCACGTCTGTTGCAGCGAAGCAGGATATTGCGTTACTTTCTGCACAGGTTGCCTCATTTCACGCAGAAAGATTCCATTGATATTCATGTGTACACAGGATAATATGAGCAAAGAGAAAGCAAGATAATTGTGACAGCAGTAATCTATAACCTAGTCTGGGAAAACCCAGACTGAGGGCTACACCATTGGTGTATGCAGGAACATTGTTAATGACCAAAGCAACCTATCTGCCTTGAGGAAACGAAGCAATCTACATAAAACAAACAAATTATAAATGGGACTTGGTGTGATTTATGTTTGCATATCGAATGTTTTTACATGAGATTAGGTTGCATGTGTATGTCTCTCATCAGGTCATCCGTTTTCAAGGGTGGTATGTTTCCTGTTCACATTTGTTTCGCCTCTTCAATATCAAACAATAATAAATATCCATTTTAATTGTCTAAGAAAATAATTCCTCTTTGAAATAGATCCTGTAGGTTTCAAAGGCACACAGAAAAAGCCCCCCCCCCCCCAAAAAAAAACAACAACATTTGGGTCACAGCAATTTAATGTTTTCTCAGTCAGAGCATAACCTGTTAATAGATCACCTTCTATTGAACCTGTAGGTCCACAATATACTGGCAGAGATGGTGATGGGGGGGATGGTGCTGGAGACCAACATGAATGAGATCATCATACAGGTGGACGCCCAAAACAAAATGGAGAAATCGGAGGTAAGAGTACTTCTCTAGGACTTCCTATACTCCGGGTACATGCCGGCATGCGTGTATGCTGGACCCTGCATGTCCTTCTTGTGATGCTCCTGATAAGTATTTGTGCTCTCTGGAGCGCCACTGCTGCACCATATAGAATGCCATTCTCTTCCAACCAACCCCCAAAGATATAAACATCATCATAAAACACTGTCTCTTCTACCGAATGTAAATGTACACATTTTCCAATGCATCTGCGTAATCTTGATCCTCAGTAATCACACACCCTCATGAGACACATTGCTCATCCCACTCTACAGACTGGAAATGTCCTGTTGGTGTATTTTGCTTAAATGTGGAGGGGATGGTAGCGTTTGGATGACTTGAATGGTTAGTTGTGGTCATTCTGATGTTAAAGTTGTCCTGAGCTGAGCTTGTTAACATCTGTGAGCTGATATCTTGTAGGTGAGTTGTCCATGATGTTAAAGCCTAGATATCGCTTTGTTCTCATGCAGCTGTCACTTTTTTCCTAATTAATTTGCAGATCTCTTTGAATATAGTCTTTTACATTTCACCATTCTTGAAAACAGATTGTTTCATGGAATCATTGCCATTTGCCAATGGCAGAACAATGCCATTATGACTTAGACAAGATGTATTTTAAATTGACACACACACAAAGTTCTCTAGTTAAATAAATGAATATGAAGCAAAATATTTAAAAACCACAAATGTTTATCAGTAAGTTCTTTGAAGGAGATATTTTGTTAGGTTACGTTTGCTTGGCTGTTATTGCAATGTAGTGCTACTACACAATATAAGGTAACTTGCTGTTAAGTTCTTTTTGTTTCCAACGTCTACAGATTGTTTACCTCACTGTAGCAATGTGGCTGTGTTTAACAATGAAAACAATGCTTTGGTAACAACTTTAGGCTGTATTTTGTCGTTGATCAAATAGAATCATTATTGACATTTGAATTGTAAGCCGAGTCTTTGACTGTTCAACAAACAGATGTGCTCCGTCTTCTCCTTCTTGGACCTACCCTAGACCGCAGTGTTCCTCATAATCATTCAAACTTCAACACCAATGCTAATTCTGAGTCATAAGAATGATGTAAATTAAACCAATTCCAATCAGTATGTAAAAAAAAAAAAATTGTCAATACAAATTGGTTTAGAATGATAAACTGGATTTAGTTCACTTTCACATGCTCAACCGGCTCAATGTAAAACTCTAACTGTTTCTTTGACTTTGGAGATGTTGAGGCTTCTCAGGTCAGTGTCTATGAATGTGGTCTACGATAGGTCTTATCACTTTCTATTTATACTGAACAAAAATATAAACGCAACAATTTCAAAGATTTTATGGAGTTACAGTTCATATGAGGAAATCAGTCAATTGAAATAAATTCATTAGGCCCTAATCTATGGATTTCACATGACTGGGCAGGGGAGCAGCCATGGGTGGGCCTGGGGGGGAATAGGCCCACCCACTTGGGTGCCAGGCCCAGCCAATCCAAATTAGTTTTTCCTCACACAAGGGTTTTATTACAGACAGAAATACTCCTCAGTTTCATCAGCTGTCTGGGTGGCTGGTCTCAGACGATCCCGCAGGTGAAGAAGCCAGATGTGGAGGTCCTGGGCTGGTGTGGTTACACATGGTCTGCGGTAGTGAGGCTGTTTGGACGTACTGCCAAATTCTCTAAAACGACGTTGTAGCCGGTTTATGGTAGAGAAATGAACATTCTATTCTGTGGCAACAGCTCTGGTGGACATTCCTGCAGTCAGCATGCGAATATCACGCCTCCCTCAAGACATCTGTGGCATTGTGTTGTGTGACACAACTGCACATTTTAGAGTGGCCTTTTATTGTCTCCAGCACAAGGTGCACCTGGGTAATAATGATCATGCTGTTCAATCAGCTTCTTGATATGCCACACCTGTCAGGTGAATGGATTAGCTTGGCAAAGGAGAAATGCTCCCTAACAGGGGTATAAACAAATTTGTGCACAAAATCTGAGCTCAATAAGTGTCTGGGATATTTTATTTTATGAAACATGGCACAAACACTTTACATGTTGTTTATATTGTTGTTCAGTGTATTTATAAACTGTAATTACTTTAATCTGCTTTAACAACATTCCTCATTCCTCTTTTTCCCTGACGCTTTCTAGTTCTTTCCATTCTTCTCTCTTTACAGACGTTTATCTTTCAGTCTCCCAGACAGGACAGGTAGACACAGGTACTGCTAAATTTCCAACCAAGTACTGTAACCTCCCAAATTTACACTATACCTAGTTCTCCATGGGCCGACCGCTTAATAACAGCAAAACGACGTCACAAACAATCTTTTACAGCAGACACAACAGTTTATCACTGTTACTTAAAAAGAGTAATGAAACCCCATATTGCTTAGCTACTATTAAGGAAATTGGTTAAATAGTTTTTAGGACAACAGGGACTTAATATTGGGCAGACTAGGCTTAGCCATATAGAACTGTTTGTCAGCTATACCTGCCAGAGTTAATTTATTTGAATTTTGCCTGAATCAAAAAATAAACGGGTCCTATAATTCGTATGATCTACATTTTGTTGTTGGTGGGGATAGGCTTCCATAGCTTTACGTGGCTCAGTGCAGCCAGCAGCTACTGCAAAAAAAATCATCTGAATAGTACATTTCAGTGTTTTCAAAAACATTGCTCTGCTATTACCATTTATACTGTGGGAGTGTTGGCTCAATGAGACCATTCTGTTTACACTGCCCTGCTTCAAGGGGGGCAACTGTCACCTCCAGATGTAGTGCGAGAGACGTGGCAAGTAGGCTAGTTTACATTTGAGTAATACGTGTAGCCGACGGTACTTTTACCAAAAGTATAGTAAGTAAGAAGAGCAGTGGAGGCTGCTGAGGGGAGGACGGCTCCTAATAATGTCTGTAACAGAGCAAATGGAATGGCATCAAACACCTGGAAACCACGTGTTTTGATCTATTTGATACCATTACACTCCTTCCGCTCCAGCCATTACCACGAGCCCGTCCTCCCCAATTAAGGTGCCACTGACCTCCTGTGGTGAGGCTCTAAGAGGTGCAATTATACTGTTCACCTGTCGGGTCTGGCTCTGTGTTTGTGTTTGTAACAGAGGTCTCGTCTCAATTTCGCAGGTGCTGAAAATTTCAAACCACATCTCGCTAGGCTCATAGCTAGCCAAGTACAACACCGCATGTTGTTTATCTCTACTGGTCCTTGTCACCACACTCTGCTTTGCTGCCCTATAACTCTCATCAGACTGCTTTTATGACGTGTAAACTACTGTTTACCTACTTGAAATGTGTTTTCCCCCCCTGGGTTGTGACATCAGTGTTTATTAATCAACAGACCATATCCCAAGCCAGTCATTTGGTTTTCCAGGCAGTCACAGCTCAGTGCTGACACCGTAGTAATGCCTGTTTGGGGAAACCTATGGAACACTCGGCGTGACTGAGTACTAGACCAGAAACCTAGGCCTTTCGGCAACTGGCAAGGAGCAAGTCTAATTTATCTTCCTTGAGTTGTTACATATAGTCTATTCAGTATAATTTAGTTGACTGGCTGCCAAGGTCAGTAAAAACCCAGGGTTGTTCTCATTGAGGACAGTAGCTACTCTGTATTGTCACAACTTGAGGGCAGCAACATTTATGAAGGACACTTAAACTGACCTCGTGTTTTTAATTACAGAGGATGAAATTAGAATTCTGTGTACGACAAGGGTTAGAACCGGTTCAGGGAACAGAACCCGGAACCTGGAATGAAAGTGATCTATACTGTTCCGGAACCAAACTGTTATTTCTAAAGCATTGGAACCGGTTAATACTATCATTTTAAGTTCCGGGCAACAACCAAAAAAATGTCCCACAAAAAACAAAGCACCTATGCAAAGTCCTCCCTCTGTCAATCTGAAACTTTTTCCAGCGTCTGCCTGCCAGCTGAACATCTTTGCCAGTGTGTGTGCGTGCATGTGTAGGCTACCTCCCCCTCCAAAGCCTACTGACGTTACAAGTGTGATTCAGAAGATAGAGAGAGACATTTCTTATTAGAAGAATGGATTTACTTTTTCATTGCTAGTTTGGGATACTATAGTTATCACGTTTCACATTGGATTTATTAACCACAAAGAGGTAAGATGTGTTTTTAATTTTGGTGCCGCTCTGCACACAGAAGCTTGTTAGTGATCTTGCATCTCTGGTCCAACGTTAAGCCAACTCTGAAGTTCAAAGACATTCAAAATTCCTACATAGAAGCCGCTCCTCCGTAGTTATAATTCTTTATTTTGTTGGTTGGGAACATTGGAACGGAACGAAGGGTTCTGCTCAGAACAAAACCATTGGAAGATAATTTTAGAAATGGCTAAACAACTGGTTTAAACATTTAGTGAATGCTACTGATTAATATTTGTAACCGGTCCTATGGTAGTTGAAAAGAGATGCCTAGTTCTACTCATTTTCACAACTAGAAAGTGTAGCCTAGAAGCTAATTGAATTTACATTTTTCTGACTGTTGAAGATTCTGTGGAAGAACAGCTGCAATTTTTTTTTTTTTTAAGTAATCCCTCAATCTAGGGATCAAGAAACGTTATTCATAGCAAATGTCCATTACTTATTTTGCTATTGACATTTCAACCAATTTTGTTTTTTATCTCAAATTATATTAGAAACTTATCATTTTCTATTGAACAATGCTTTGAAATTCACTGCTTTAGTGTTTCTCCTCCCTCTCCTTCAGTATACCATAGAGTAGACACCCTGCTGTGTCCCAGTATTACAACAATTCCCCACATGGTCCATGTCATTGGGTAATGCCGTGGAAATAACTCAACATTGAATAGCTGTCGCTTGCATCGTTTTTTATGTACTTTTTTAATAATCAAACATTAGCCTAGATTGAACATAGTCACCCACGTTACCAACTATTAAGTCCTTACCTTACCGTGTGAAGAGTTCCCTTCTGAGTTGTTAAAATTGTAATATATTACAGTATATCCTTGAAAAAGTCCCTAAATGTTCTAACTGGTAAAACAGTCTGTTTATTGTACTTCAGGAATGGTCATAAAAAGGTCTACGAAACTATTATGAATTCTAATAATGATGTTATATTTCACTGAGAAATATTTAAGCTGTAAGATATGTTCACATACAGATTGTTTTTATTTATTCAACCTTTAATTAACTATGCAAGTCAGTTAAGAGCAAATTCTTATTTACAATGACGGCCTACCCCGGGCAAACCCTCCCTTAACTCCGATGGCGCTGGGCCAATTTTGCCCCGCCATATGGAACTCCCAATCACAGCCAGTTGTTGTGACTCCTCTAGCACTGCGATGCAGTGCCTTAGACCGCTGCGCCACTCGGTCCCCCTCACATACAGATGTGAGTAAGCAGTACATCTTTGTAGAGTGATTTACATTAGGCCATCTGATATTGCTCTAGTTAGTTTCCCAAGACAGCCTATATAAGACATTTCACTTCAGTCACGTCACATGCCCAATTTATGTTTTCTAAATTCTGTAAACATTCTATACATAACTATAGCTTCATTTCCTCCTCATATCAAAATCCATTTTTTCTGCTTTACCCAATTCTCTCCTTGCATTTGTATCCTTATCAGTCCTTAAGAATTTGTTTGGTTCACTTTTCAAGCAATGCTGCCTCTTGTCTTTTTAATAGTACATTTTAATATTTTAAGATCAATGAATGTTGCACTATGTTCTCATAGTTGATTCATAATTGGCCCTGGTTGTGATGTAAATCATAAATGAACCAAATATAGCATGTGCATATGAAGCTAGGCATTTGGATGTACATTTGCACATTATGTCTGTTTTTAATAGTTGATGCTTTGCATTTTGTCTGGCGTCTGTGGTGCTGCATGTTTCGTCCTGTGCTGTTGTGTGTCCCTGTCCATTGTGAGGGTTGAGTGGTGTACGTGTTTCTAGGGACTCTTAACTCTGTTATATTTATGTTTTGTATCTAGGCTGGTATTGCAGGAGCCCCTGCTCGCGCAGTGTCAGCCGTAAAGAACATGAACCTCCCCGAAATGCCCAGAAACATCAACATTGGAGACATCAGCATAAAAGTGCCAAACTTACCCTCTTTCAAATAGCCGGCAAGACCCACCGTGCAGAAGTCGACCAATGTTTACCATGCAATTGTTTAACCAAAATCCGAACAAATACCAACTTTTCTCAAAGAGCATGAAGGTACTGTGTGAATTTCTTTGGCGTTAACTCTTTTTCTTTCTCTCCCTGGTTTTAAATGAATGTCATTGTGACTTTGTTCTGTTTGAGAAAATGAAGTATTTATTTATTCCATTCCTCGACCCTCACTGGAGGTGTGCCCTTATGTCGTGGCTGCTACAGTATTGTAAATTCATACTTTAGTAGTGGTTTGTAAAACAAACAGAATATTCTTATATACAGTATATGATGCACAGGAGGTTGGAGGCATCTTAATTAGAAAGGACGGGCTTGTGGTAATGGCTGTAGCAGAATATGTGGAATGGTTTTCCATTCACTCCGTTCCAGCAATTATGAGCTGTCCTCCCCTCACCAGCCTCCACTGATATGACGATATATGCTGAAATTGTATTTCTTTGTCTTACCTGTATACACAATGGTTTAAACAAATGATATTGTCAAATGTTTATCTTGATTTAATCAGTGCATGTGTGTGTTTTGTTTTTTGCAACTTAATAAACTATTGAATCATTATTTGCCTATTTGGAATTTTTGTTGGCAGTTAAAGGTTTCATTGTATTCAATAATATAATAATAGCCAATTAAGTATGTTTGTCTGAAAGAAGAGCAAGTTGGACCACAGTTTGATCTAAGTAGGTAACATCTTATGGACATTGTCAAAGACTCCAGTCACCAAGTCATCGACTATTCTCTTTGCTATCGCACAGCAAGCGGTACTGCAGCGCATTGACTCGGTACCAGTACCCCCTTTTATATAGCCTCGTTATTTTATTGTGTATCTTTTTATAAAAAAAAATACTTAAAATATTTACTAAATAAACTGAACTCTTTCTTGAGCTGCATTGTTGGTTAAGGACTACCGACAACACCTGTTGTATTCGGCGCATGTGACAGAATTGTATTTGATCCCATGATTACATTTGGAAGTGGTTGGTGCGCCATGCTACTATATGACGCAATACGCCATCATAAAATATATTCGTGGCCAGTACTTGACTAAACTACAATGCCATTGATAATTGATTCACAATTTACTGCGATATAGAACAAAAGTAATGCACAAATATACGACAGTATGTGCAGTTCGGCCATCAAGCAGTTCGTATGATAGCACGTGACTGCTTTAGGCCAAGTCTTGCGCAGCTTTTATGCAGAAAAGTCATTTTTATAAAATGTAATTCTCAGTTCGTAAGCAAACCAGTAATATATACCTTATTGTTAATTATAAAAGCATAGATTACAATGTTCTATTAAATTGATTTGGTATTTGTGTGTAATAAAGGGGTTTAGTGAATGAACGCGCTGAGTGCACAATGTAGATGGTCGCGTTTCATAACAGGAAGAGAAAATAAGGATTCCTGCTGTTGCATTTTGTAGTGACAGATTTAAACGAATAATATATTTGTTCAACATACAGAAGACCGTGATGGCTGCCATAATCACAGAAACACAAAGGTAGGCATTTAGTGTCCGTTTATTCTACTTCAAGGGAACATGTTTTCTAACTGAAACGTTAAGCTAGCCCTGCTAGCTAGCAAGCTAGTAAGATAGCTAGGTAAATATAAGTCAACAAGTCATCTTGCTTGTCAATCTTTATGAAATTGCCCGAGGGTCTCACTCTATAGCAACATGTACATGAGAAATAGAGGTCATGTTACAGCCATAAGAATCATACTTTAAGGGGAGATGGAACTATACAGTACGAACGTAACTCGGAATTTTTAGGCTAGTCCTCCTCATCCATTCATGAGAGCAGTTTCATCTATGTCTGTTAGCTGACGTTAGTTAGCTAATTGTGCTCCACACAATCTGACGTTGTTATTCAATCCACAGCATAAAAGAAGCAGTAACTTCCATCAACACAATTGAACTGAATAAATTCTCCAGACTTCTTTCACGAATTCTGCAGAAACTTCACCTGAAGGTAGGTGTCTCGAGGGAGCAAGTCAGCTGGCGTATAATTGGCATAACATAGACATATGCTCCAAAATACTCTTGCCTGGTCTCTCTTGCTAACTCCATTGCTGTCATTGTCCAGCCTGACAATTCTTTACGGCTTAGTTGGTGAGAAAGAAGAAACCGACTGGCACCCAGGCTACACAAACTCTGTATCATGCATGCTAAGCCTCACTTGTTTGTTTTTTAAAATAGTGCAAGTGGCACTGGTGTTTCTAGTGCCGTCAAACATCAGGCTTTAGTCATGATACTACTGCAGCCCACTTGAATCAATTTTTCCAGTACATGTGTTTACAAAGAATGATGAAGTTAATTGTGTCCCTCAGGAAGAGCGCACGTTCAGTGAGGAGGAAGAACAGAAACTGCAGAGTGCTTTGTCATTGGACAAGCAGGATCTCAGTCTGGTGCTGGATACAACTGCCTTCATTCTAGAACAGGTAAGTAGGCCTTGATGTTCGCCTCAACTCTAGCTACACTAAATAACCTTACGTATATGTGCACACCTGCTTGTCAAACATCTTATTCCAAAAATAATGGGCATTAAAATGGAGTTGGTCCCCCCCCTTTACTGCAATAACAACCTCCACTCTTCTGGGAAGGCTTTCCACTAGATGTTGGAACATTGCTGCAGGGACTTGCTTCCATTCAGCCACGAGTGTTAGTGAGGTCGGGCACTGATTAGAGATTCGACCGATTAATCGGCATGGCCGATTAGGCTGTCCCCAACCTGTTGCCACAAAGTTGGAAGCACAGAATCGTCTCGGTCTCCTTCTGTGCGCTTATGTGAACAACCACTTTGAAGCTGAGCACTTCCAGTTGACTGTGGCAGCTCTAGCAGGGCAGAGATTTGACAAATTGACTTGTTGGAAAGGTGGCAGCCTATGACGGTGCCACGTTGAAAGTCTGAGCTCTTCAGTACTGGCCATTCTACTCCCTATGCTCATTTTTTATACAAATGTCAGCAACGGGTGTGGCTGAAATAACCAAATCCACTAATTTGAAGGTGTGTCCATAGACTTTTGTATATACAGTGCATTTGGAAATGATTCAGACCCCTCCACATTTTGTTACATTACAGCCTTATTATAAAATGTATTAAATCATTTTTTTAAAAATAATTTCATCAATCTACACACACCAGTCTCAATGTAAACCGTGAAGAGGCGACTACGGGATGCTGGCCTTCTAGGCAGAGTTCCTCTGTCCAGCGTCTGTGTTCTTTTACCCATCTTAATCTTTTCTTTTTATTGACCAGTCTGAGAGATGGCATTTTCTTCAGGATGCTGGCCTTCTAGGCAGAGTTGCAAAGAAAATGCCATAGTGGCCAATAAAAATAAAATATTAAGATGGGCAAAAGAACACAGACACTGGACAGAGGAACTCTGCCTAGAAGGCCAGCATCCCGGAGTCGCTTCTTCACTGTTGATGTTGTAACTGGTGTTTTGCGGCTACTATTTAATGAATCTGCCGGACAGCTCTCTTCAGAGCTCTGACTGGGCTCAAGGACATTCAGAGACTTTTCCCGAAGCCACTCCTGTGTTGTCCTGGCTGTTTGCTTAGGGTCGTTGTCCTTTTGGAAGGTGAACCTTTGCCTCAGTTGAGGTCCTGCGCCTTCTGCAGCAGGAGTCTCCCAGTGGCTTCTGTATGGCCACTACCATAAAGGCCTGATTGGTGGAGTGCTGCATAGATGGTTGTCTTTCTGGAAGGTTCTCCCATCTCCACAGAGGAACTCTGGAGCTCTGTCAGAGTTACCATAGAGTTCTTGGTCACGTCCCTGACCAAGTCTCTTCTCCCCTAATTTCTCAGTTTTGCCGGGCGGCCAGCTCTATGACGAGTCTTGGTGGTTCCAAATTTCTTCCATTTAAGAATGATAGAGGCCACTGTGTTCTTGGACCTTCAATGCTGCAGAATGTTTTTGTTACCCTTCCCCAGATCTGTGCCTTGACACAATCCTGGCTCGGAGCTCTATGGACAATTCCTTCGACCTCATGGCTTGGTTTTTGCTCTGACATGCACTTCAACTGTGGGACCTTATGAAGACACTTGTGTACCTTTCCAAATCATGTCTAAATCAATTGAGTTTACCACAGGTGGACTTTCATCAAGTTGTAGAAACAGCTCAAGGATGATCAATGGAAAGAGGATGCACCTGAGCTCAATTTCGAGTCTTATAGCAAAGGGTCTGAATACTTATGTAAATAAGGTATTTCTGTTTTTTATGTTTAATACATTTGCAAACATTAAACATTTGTTTAAATAGTTTTTTTAAATAGTTATTTTCCTCGTCAATTTAAATAATTTAATTAATATAGAATTAGGCTGTAACGTAACAAGTGCTCAAGTATCTAGAGTATGCACACTGTAACCCTTCTATGGTGCTATTGGTGATGATGATTGTCACAATATAAAATAATTAAGTCTGAAAGAGAACATGTTTTGTTATATTTCTTATTTAACCTTTATTTAACTAGGCAAGTCCGTTAAGAACAAGTTCTTATTTACAATGACGGCCTACCGGGGAACAGTGGGTGAACTGCCTTGTTCAGGGGAAGAAGGACAGATTTTTATCTTGTCAGCCCGGGGATTCGATTCAGCAACCTTTTGATTACTGGCCCAAACCTCTAACCACTAGGCTGCCTGCCGCCCCATAACAGTATGTTCACACAAACGCCAGCTGCCAGCCAAATAGCTGACTACTAGCAATCTACAGAAGTATTGACTTGCATCAATGCAATTCACCAAGAATTCAGCAGGAAACTTCACCTGATGGTAGGTTTCTCCACTGAGTAATATGAGTTGAGGTGTCGTGTAGAATTGGTATAACATCTTAATGGTATGGCCACATACTGTACATGTCCCTGTTTTCCTCAGAAAAGCTTGGTTGGATGCTCAGTAGAGATCTTCTACCACTCCAGTGTTTAATTGCTATATTGTAATTACTTCGCCACCATGGCCTATTTATTGCCTTAACTCCCTTATCTTACCTCATTTGCACTCACTGTACATATACTTTTTGTTTTCTTTTGTTCTACTGTATTATTGACTATGTTTTGTTTATTATATGTGTAACTCTGTGTAACTCTGTTGTTTGTGTCGAACTGCTTTGCTTTATCTTGGCCAGGTCACAATTGCAAATTATAACTTTTTCTCTACTAGCCTACCTGGTTAAATAAAGGTGATATTAAATATAGAAATGTAGACCTAGATTTAGCGTCTAAACATGTATTAAGCGACTGTGAATAAAAAGAAAGTGCCTCGAGTTCTATTACAGATCGTCTATCACTATTACAGATCGTCTATCTCTATGCAGGCTGTCTATCACTATTACAGATCGTCTATCACTATTACAGATTGTCTATCACTATTACAGATCGTCTATCTCAATGCAGGCTGTCTATCACTATTACAGATTGTCTATCTCAATGCAGGCTGTCTATCACTATTACAGATCATCTATCACTATTACAGATCGTCTATCTCAATGCAGGCTGTCTATCACTATTACAGATCGTCTATCTCAATGCAGGCTGTCTATCACTATTACAGATCGTCTATCTCAATGAAGGCTGTCCATCACTATTACAGATCGTCTATCTCAATACAGGCTGTCCATCACTATTACAGATCGTCTATCTCAATACAGGCTGTCCATCACTATTACAGATCGTCTATCTCAATACAGGCTGTCCATCACTATTACAGATCGTCTATCTCAATGCAGGCTGTCTATCACTTACAGATCGTCTATCTCTATGCAGGCTGTCTATCACTATTACAGATCGTCTATCTCAATACAGGCTGTCCATCACTATTACAGATCGTCTATCTCAATGCAGGCTGTCTATCACTTACAGATCGTCTATCTCTATGCAGGCTGTCTATCATAATGTGAAGCCTGCATCCCTGAAGCAGCAGCTGGAGAAGATCCATCTTTCCCCAGAGAAGGCGGAGGCCTTCTGCCAGGCCTGGACCGCTGTCTGCCCAGATGTCGTGGAGAAAGTCAGGCAGAGGATTTTTGCTCCCAAAAAGGTGAGGAGAAACTGTGTCAACGGCAGTGCAATAATTCTGCCCCTGCTATGCCGTTTACTCTTTATTTATATCGTACGTACTCAGCGAAATAATGCCATTACTGTAGCTACGAGAAATGGCCATCTTGCGTAGTTGCGTCCAGTTACAAATTGCGTCGCTGCCCAAGTACGTAGAATGGCTAATTGCGTTATTGCATTGCGTACAACGCAAGGTTTAGGCTTTCCTCTCTCAAGTGGTGAAACAATGAAAGCAGAAAACGTTTGCTCTTTCTTTTTGGCATTAAGCCAGTCCAGTTGAGCCAAGGGTCCCGAGCCACGTTGGCATGGATAGGAAACTGCCAGATCCAACTGATCATTTGAACATAAACGATTATACAAATCTCTGTGTATATTAACACCATAGAATAGAGTCAAACCAGGCAGGTACCATAGTGGTTAGAGCGTTGTGCCAGTAACGAAAAGATTGCTGGTTCGAATCCCCGAGCTGAAAAGGTACAAATCTGTCGTTCTGCCCCTGAACAAGGCAGTTAACCCACTGTTCCCCGGTAGTCCGTCATTGTAAATAAGAATTTGTTCTTAACTGACTTGCCTGGTTTAAAAAAACAATTACCTGTGATGTTGTCATGATAATCTCATCGACAGCAGTCTTCGGGGGTGTCCTAAGTGGTACCTTATTCCCTATATAGTACACTACCTATAGTCCACTACTTTTGACAGGGACCATCAGGGGTTCCATTTGGGAAGTAGTCTTTAGCATTGTCCCCTTTGGGAGGCTCGAGTGGGTGTGATCACACTTGGTGCTGTGACGTCCTGGGACCACACAGAGAGAGCTCCAGGTTTATTATGCCACTCGGCATCATTAAAGACTTATCTCTCCTCTCAGTACACCTAATCTATTTCACTGCTAAGGCAGATTAATGGAGCGTTCTGCCACTTAGCGGTCCCATTGGGCCTCTGCTTTAAATGTGCTTTCACTGCACCATCCAACTGATCAGGGCCCAGTTTCCCCAAAAGCATCTTAAGGTTAAGATCATCGTTAGAACCTTCGTTGGGGCATCGTTAAATTAGATTTTGAACGATACATTGTTATCACTCGTAAGCCTAAATTCCAGCGCTATCGGGAAAAACCGGCCCAGAATTGTTTCTTAAGATTTCTTAAAGCTAGAATCCTTAATGGGTGAAACTGCCAAGTTCGCTGGAGATATTGCATCAACAATGAAGTTACTGCAAACAACGAACACTATTTTAAATGTTTTTATTGTGGTTTCTGTATGGTTGATAGCTGGAACATGTCGGATGGCAGCTCAACCTTCAGATGGCCAAGTCTACCCAAGCCAAGTTGAAGGATCCACATGCAGTGCTGGAGCTCGGTGTCAGAAATGAGGATTCTGAGGTAAATAGCCTACTTCACACTGTTGAACACACACACACACACACCTGTGTTACCCACTCAAAACAGAGGGGCTGTTTACTTAGCAGATCTCAGGGGATCCATTCAATCTTCAAAATGGATGCTAATTCTGCATGTGTCCCTCTTGACAATGAAGCAGACCTGAAACCAGACAGCAGGGAGCTTGTTAACAATGGCCTCAAGGGCCAGCTTTCCTTTTAGTCCTGTGGGGTCTGTATCTGTACAGTGTCTGTCGACCATTTATGTCCATCAATGGACAGCATTTGCAGATTTTCATCAGAAAATGGGAACCTAATGGTTCCCTTGGTTGTTATGGTAACACCAGGTTTATCAGGTGTTTGTGTTTATGATGTTAGTATTCTGTCCCCAGAGTGCGCTCTCTCTCACACACTCACTCTCTGTCTCTCTCACACTCACTCACTCTCTGTCTCTCTCACACTCACTCACTCTCTGTCTCACACACTCACTCACTCTCTGTCTCACACACTCACTCACTCTCTGTCTCACACACTCACTCACTCACACACTCACTCACTCTCTGTCTCACACACTCACTCACTCTCTGTCTCACTCACTCACTCACTCACTCACTCTCTCTCTGTCTCACTCACTCACTCACTCTCTGTCTCACTCACTCACTCTCTGTCTCACTCACTCACTCACTCTCTGTCTCACTCACTCACTCACTCTCTGTCTCACTCACTCACTCACTCTCTGTCTCACACACTCACTCACTCTCTGTCTCACACACTCACTCACTCTCTGTCTCACACACTCACTCACTCTCTGTCTCACACACTCACTCACTCTCTGTCTCACACACTCACTCACTCTCTGTCTCACACACTCACTCACTCTCTGTCTCACACACTCACTCACTCTCTGTCTCACACACTCACTCACTCTCTGTCTCACACACTCACTCACTCTCTGTCTCACACACTCACTCACTCTCTGTCTCACACACTCACTCACTCTCTGTCTCACACACTCACTCACTCTCTGTCTCACACACTCACTCACTCTCTGTCTCACACACTCACTCACTCTCTGTCTCACACACTCACTCACTCTCTGTCTCACACACTCACTCACTCTCTGTCTCTCACACTCACTCTCTCTCACACACTCACTCTCTCTCTCACACTCACTCTCTCTCTCTCACACACTCTCACAAGCTCTCACTCACACTCTCTCACACGCTCTCACTCTCTTAAAATCAATATAAGGGATTTATTAGCATGGGAAACAAATGTTAACATTGCCAAAGTAAGTGAAGTAGATAAAAATACAAATAAAGTGAAATAAACAATTAACAGTAAACATTACAATCTCAGAAGTTCCAAAAGAATAAAGGAATTTCAAATGTCATATGTCTATATACAGTGATGTAACGATGTACAAAAGGGAAAATAAATAAACATCAATATGGGTTGTATTTACCATGGTGTTTGTTCTTCACTGGTTGCCCTTGTGGCAACAGGTCACAAATCTTGCTACTGTGATGGCACACTGGTATTTCACCCAGTCGATATAGGAGTTTCTCAAAATTGGGTTTGTTTTCGAATTCTTTGTAAATCTGTGTAATCTGTCTTCTCTTGAGAGCCAAGTCTGTCTACGGCGGCATTTCTCAATAGAAGGGCTATGCTCACCGAGTCTGTACATAGTCAAAGCTTTCCTTAAGTTTGGGTCAGTCACAATGGTCAGGTATTCTGCCACGGTGTACTCTCTTTATGGCCATATAGCATTCTAGTTGGCTAATTTTTTGGTTAATTCTTTCCAGTGTGTCAAGTAATTATATTTTCTCATGATTTGGTTGAGTCTAATTGTGATGCTCTGTGGGGTCTGGTCTGTTTGTGTTTGTGAGTCCCAGGACCCGCTTGCTTAGGGATCTCTTCTCCAGGTTCATCTCTGTAGGTGATGGCTTTGTTATGGAAGGTTTGGTATTGGCTTCCTTTAGGTGGTTGTAGAATTAAACAGCTCTTTTCTGCATTATGATAATTAGCAGGTATCGGCCTAATTCTGCTCTACATGCATTATTTGGTGTTTTACGTTGTACACAAAGGATCTTTTTTGCAGAATTCTACATGCAGTCTCTTAATTTGGTGGTTTTCCCATTTTTGGTTGGTGAGTGGACCCCGGACCTCACAACAAGGAAGTGCAATGGGTTCTATAACTGATTCAAGTTTTCTTGACCAGATCCTAATTCGTATGTGTTATTTTATGTTCATTTTGATGGCATAGAAGCCCCTTCTTGCCTTGTCTCTCAGCTCGTTCCTAGCTTTGTGGAAGTTACCTGTGTGGCTGATGTTTAGGCCGAGGTATGTATAGTTTTTTTTGTTTTCTCTAGGGCAGTGGTTCCCAAACTTCTTATAGTCCCGTACCCCTTCATACATTCAACCTCCAGCTGCGTACCTCCTCTAGCACCAGGGTCAGCGCACTCTCAAATGTTGTTTTTGCCATCATTATAAGCCTGCCACACAGACACTATACAATACATTTATTAAACATAAGAATGAGTGTGTTTTTTCACAATCCGGCTCGTGGGAAGTGACAAAGACCTCTTATTGGACCAGGGCACAAATAATAATATAATAATCGATAATTGTACTCTTTAATTAACTATCTTACATATAAAACCTTATTTGTTCAATCAAATATTGTGAATAACTCACCACAGGTTAATGAGAAGGGTGTGCTTGAAAGGATGCTCATAACTCTGCAATGTTGGGTTCAAATCAAATGTATTTATATAGCCCTTCTTACATCAGCTGATATCTCAGTGCTGTACAGAAACCCAGCCTAAAAACCCCAAACAGCAAGCAATGAAGGTATAGAAGCACGGTGACTAGGAAAAACTCCATAGAAAGGTCAAAACCTAGAGAGGAACCAGGCTATGAGGGGTGGCCAGTCCTCTTCTGGCTGTGCCGGGTGGAGATTATAACAGAACATGGCCAAGATGTTCAAATGTTCATAAATGACCAGCATGGTCAAATAATAATAATCACAGTAGTTGTCGAGGGTGCAGCAAGTCAGCACCTCAGGAGTAAATGTCAGTTGGCTTTTCATAGCCGATCATTAAGAGTATCTCTACCGCTCCTGCTGTCTCTAGAGAGTTGAAAACAGCAGGTCTGAGGCAAGTAGCACGTCCGGTGAACAGATCAGGGTTCCATAGCCGCAGGCAGAACAGTTGAAACTGGAGCAGCAGCACAGCCAGGTGGACTGGGGACATCAACGAGTCATCATGCCAGGTAGTCCTGAGGCATTGTCCTAGGGCTCAGGTCCTCCGAGAGAGAAAGAATTAGAGAGAGCATACTTAAATTCACACAGGACACCGGATAAGACAGGAGAAGTACTCCAGATATAACAGACTGACCCTAGCCCCCCGACACTAACTACTGCAGCATAAATACTGAAGGCTGAGACAGGAGGGGTCAGGAGACACTGTGGCTCCATCCTATGATACCCCCGGACAGGGCCAAACAGGAAGGATATAACCCCACCCACTTTGCCAAAGCACAGCCCCCACACCACTAGAGGGATATCTTCAACCACCAACTTGCCATCCTGAGACATGGCCGAGTATAGCCCACAAAGATCTCCGCCACGGCACAAACCAAGGGGGAGGCGCCAACCCAGACAGGAAGATCACGTCAGTGTATTGGAGAGTTTGTCTTAAATCATTTTCCACACACAGTCTGTGTCTGTATTTAGTTTTCATGCTAGTGAGGGCCGAGAATCCACTCTCACATAGGTACATGGTTGCAAAGGGCATCAGTGTCTTAACAGCGGAATTTACAAAGGCAGGATACTCTGAGCGCAGCCCAATCCAGAAATCTGGCAGAGACTTTTGATTAAATTAAATTTACACAGAACTTCTCGTTGCAATTTCGATGAGGCTCTCTTGTTCAGATATCGGTAAGTGGACTGGAGGCAGAGCATTAAAGGGATAACCAATCCAGTTGTTTGTGTCATCTGTTTCGGGCGCACTTGCGCCGAATACAACAAGTAGACCTTACAGTGAAATGCTTACTTCCAGGCTCTAACCAATAGTGCAAAAAAAGGTATTAGGTGAACAATAGGTAAGTAAAGAAATAAAAACAACAGTAGAAAGACACTGGAAAAACAGTAGCAAGGCTATAAAAGTAGCGAGGCTATAAAAGTAGCGAGGCTACATACAGACACCGGTTAGTCGGGCTGATTGAGGTAGTATGTTCATGTAGATATGGTTAAAGTGACAATGCATATATGATGAACAGAGAGCAGTAGTGTAAAAGAGGGGTTGGCGGGTGGTGCGACACAATGCAGATAGCCCGGTTAGCCAATGTGTGGGAGCACTGGTTGGTCGGCCCAATTGAGGTAGCATGTACATGAATGTATAGTTTAAGCGACTATGCATATGTGATAAACAGAGTAGCAGCAGCATAAAAAGAGGGGTTGGGGGGGGCACACAATGCAGATAGTCCAGGTAGCCATTTGATTACCTATTCAGGAGTCTTCTGGCTTGGGGGTAAAAACTGTTGAGAAGCCTTTTTGTCCTAGACTTGGGACTCCGGTACCGCCTGCCATGCGGTAGTAGAGAGAACAGTCTATGACTGGGGTGGCTGGGGTATTTGACCATTTTTAGGGCCTTCCTTTGACACCGCCTGGTGTAGAGGTCCTGGATGGCAGGAAGCTTTGCCCCAGTGATGTACTGGGCCGTACACACTACCCTCTGTAATGCCTTGCGGTCAGAGGCCGAGCAATTGCAGTACCAGGCAGTGATGCAACCAGTCAGGATGCTCTCGATGGTGCAGCTGTAGAACCATTTGAGGATCTCAGGACCCATGCCAAATCTTTTTAGTTTCCTAAGGGGGAATAGGCTTTGTTGTGCCCTCTTCAAGACTATCTTGGTGTGTTTGGACCATTCTAGTTTGTTGTTGATGTGGACACCAAGGAACTTGAAGCTCTCAACCTACTCCACTACAGCCCCGTCGATGAGAATGGGGGTGTGCTCGGGCCTCCTTTTCCTGCAGTCCACAATCATCTCCTTAGTATTGGTTACGTTGAGGGATGGGTTGTTATTCTGGCACCCAACCGGCCAGGTCTCTGACCTCCTCCCTATAGGCTGTCTCGTCGTTGTCGGTGATCAGGCCTACCACTGTTGTGTCGTCTGCAAACTTAATGATGGTGTTTGAGTCATGCCTGGCCATGCAGTCGTTGGTGAACAGGGAGTACAGGAGGGGACTGAGCACGCACCCTTGGCGAGCTCCAGTGTTGAGGATCAGCGTGGCAGATGTGTTGCTACCTACCCTCACCACCTGGGGGCGTCCCGTCAGGAACTCCAGGATCCAGTTGCAGAGGGAGGTGTTTAGTCCCAGGATCCTTAGCTTAGTGATGAGCTTTGGGGGAACTATGGTGTTGAACACTGAGCTGTAGTCAGTGAATAGCATTCTCACGTAGGTGTTCCTTTTGTCCAGGAGGGAAAGGGTTAGTCATAGCCTCAATTTTGTCCCACAATTTAAATATAGTTGTGTCGAGTTCCTTTTAATCCTAGATTCAGATCATTCAGGCGAGAAAAAACATCACCCAGATAGGCCAGTCATGTGAGAAACTCGTCATCATGCAAGCGGTCAGACAAGTGAAAATTATGGTCTGTAATGAATGCTGCAGTGTACCCAAGTTGCGTCAGGAGCAACTGCTTGCACGCGCCTTACCACTCCGCTGTCTCCCCCTGTCATGGCTTTTGCACAATCAGTACAGATACCAACACATCTTGACCACCGAAGTCCATTTGATGTCACAAAGCTGTCCAGTACTGTCCTGGTTTTCAGAAGAGGATGTCTCCCTTTTTAATTGACCCCCCATAAACGTAACGGACATATACCAGGAGCTGTGCCAGGGCCTGCCACGTCTGTTGACTCATCCAGCTTTAACGCATAGAATTCACTGGCTTGTATGCGAAGCAGTAATTGTTTCATAACATCTACAGCCACTGATGCATCGTGAAGCAGTGCTGTTTGATGAAGGCATGGTCTGTATAGGTTGTTTGGCCTTTTCCCCCAGCAGTGTCCCACCCATATCCATGGCAGCAGGAAGAATTGTGGCTTATTTTTCAAATTGGCATGCTTTGTTTCTAAATGTCTGCGCAAGAGTGATGGTTTCATCGAGCTGAGAGAGTACTTTTGCACATATAACACTGTGGCTGAGGAAAGGCACTACTCCCAATATAGGTGAACCCCAAATTAATGAACTTCGCATCATATTTGCGCCTCTTCTATGGTCCAACGTCTGTTGTTCGGTGCTTTCCCGGGTAAGGGGGCAGTAGCTCTTCGGCTGCATCAGATATACAACTGTCTATGTCCATGCTAGCTGGGCTACCAACAAATGTAGAATTACTGATGCTAGCATTGGATGTGCTCGTGGAAGCAGAACAACTTGTGTTGTTAACAGGTGCAGGTGTAGTACTGCTGGTAGTAGCAGTACTATCAGTAGAGCTGGTATGTGTCTCTATGGACGAGGGCCTTACTAAACTGTTTGAAAATGTGAAGACATTTAAAAATAATAATAATAATCTCTCACTCTCAAACAGTAATATGTGCTTTTCTTTATCTCATGCACACTATAGTGGGAAGATAAAAAAAAATAATAATAATTCTCTCAATATTTCCTCCCAAGCAAGAAAAACATCAATCAATTTATTTAAATCCACTTACATGGGCCCTGTTGGGAATAGATAGCTACAGACCTGAGGCAAGCCAAGCTAATGGGAGGAGCAGCCACAGTTCATCACAATCTGCTGAGAGGCTCTGCCTCTAACACCCAAGAGGGGGCACTGTTGCTCCACAACAATTTCCGGCCTTCCCAGGATCTGCTGTCTACAGAGAGAATGGTTTTCTGATTCAACTTTAAACTGGAGTTCAAGTGTGTGTGTGTGTGTGTGTGTGTGTGTGTGTGTGTGTATATATATATATATATATATATATATATATATATATATATATATATATATATATATACACACACACACAATATAATGTTTTGTATTCTGTAGATCATCTTGTTTGGCTTCAGAGTTTCACAATATCATTAACAAATATTTTCAATTCAGAAGTTATTCTGCATGCACCTAATAACAAAATAACAACTATCTCTGAAACCATTTCAGTATATCGGGTTGATTGAAAGGAGAAGACTTGATAATACCCAGATAACCTTCCAGGTAGTGTGATATTGGATCTCTGAGAGGGAGGACAGCTGTACATTATTGATTTGGAAGCCAAGCATCGGAGTTTTGAGAACTCCCACCTGATCAGTGTCTTGCTTCATCAGCCCAATCCCAGAGGAGAAGCAAGCAAACCTCCAGTAGTGTATAGTATGAAACCTGTCTCCTCTCCTCACCATCCAAGCCAGCCAGGGAGCCGCTGGAGTTACATATCCCTAACACACACACACAAACGCACAAACAATGTCTCTCAGATGTTACTTGAAGTCTGAGATGATAAAATCCTTCAACAGGCTATGGGCCTCTCTCATCTCTCTGTCCCTCAGCATTAGAGGATTCCATTGCTCACTGCTCTAAATGGACCAGCTTGGGGATTAGCTCATTATACATCGTGTTTGTAGACATAGCTAATTAAAATAAACCTACCAGTTTGCTAATTTAATCTAACCTTCAGTATGAGTCATAGAATGGTTATTCATTTATAGGTCTTTGATCTGATAGTCTAAGGCAGGGACTGGCTTCAAGGTTGAATTTGAGAGGTCAAAGATATATTATAAACTGGGTTGTTCGAGCCCTGAGTGCTGTTTGGCTGACAGCCATGGTATATCACACCGTATACTACAGGTATGCCAACATTTATTTGTACAGCTCTAATTACGTAGGTAACCAGTTTATAATAGCAATAAGGCACCTCGGGTTTGTGATATATGGCCAATATACCACAGCTTAGGGTTGTATCCAGGCACTCCGCGCAGCGTCGTGCCTAAGAACAGCCTTTAGCCGTGGTATATTGGCCATATACCACACCTCATCTGGCCTTATTGCTTAAATAGGTTGAAAGTGTATTAAGTTGGTTACTATGGAATTGCCTCGATCCAAGCAGGGTGACTGTTAGAATTGTCAGTATATTGACGGTTCTTGCCAAACGTGGCCTTCTCTTCCTCAACATCTCCACCTCAATCTTTAACTAATCCTGCACCCTACCGCATAGACTAGCGTTTTCTGGCATCCTACTTCGTATAGATAAATAGATTATGCTTAATTGTATTTTCCTGTTCTGTCATTCTGACTTATGCATGAGTGTGCTGTTGTTGGTTGCCATTTCCTTGTAACGCTATTCCCAGCCAGTGAGTGCCCTAACTAATTATATTTCATCAAACCTACTTGTTTTGTATCAAAGCGTCTGACTTGAAAGACTTCTGATTGTAATGTATTTATCCACTGAGGAGCGGAAGCTCTTTGTTGGAATTCTCGCAGTGATACTGTGACCTCATTTACTATCAGCTAGAGAGATAAAGAATGCAATTAAACATTACATTTTTACTTATGAATAGGTGCTGTGATTATCCCTATTCAAAACATCCACGCTCCTCTTCCTCACATGTCTCTGCCACAGACAAGTTGAAAACAAAAACTTTCAGGACTTTCTATCTTCCCTAAAAAACACAGAGCTAACAAGCAGTCTTAGAGTTAAAACTGTAAAATAACAGGAACAGGTTTTATGTCAGGCGATCAATATATCGGATAGCTTTTAAACCAAAATGTTGTCAGCCAGACTGAAATCCCTTCAAACTCCCACCCGTCACATGGCACAATAAAGCCTTGTCTGGGGCTTGTCATCCTCTTCATGGCCCAGGATGCTTTGTGCAGCCATCTTTTGGGCTCTTTTCTCCTTGGTGATTAGTTTTTTTTTCTCCTTTGGGATCCCATTCAGGGTGCCCATTGTTCCGGGATTATCCATTCCTCTGGTGATGTGTTCAGCCCAGTGGCATAATAGTACCCATACAATGATGTCACAGCTTTATTTGCTGCGGGGACCGTTGATTCCCCCTTTCCTAATTTTCTATACCCCAATTCTGTGCTTCTTGAAGAGCTTGTTTAGCACACCCACGATACATGTTTGATGCAGACATGAGTGGGGAAGGTGGCAAATCCATCCAAACACATTTAATTCCCATTTGTTTGTCTTGTTTGGTCTCAGATCTTAGTTCTCAAATCTGAGCTAGTTTTGCCCTGTACAGTTTCTTCAGCAAAATGGAAATTGCCAGATGACATTGTTTTTCTTTCTGCAATAGCAAAGTGATTTTTAGTTGTTAGCCAATGTTTTTGTTCAAGGTGTTGTTTAAGGTGGTCCGGACTCTCACTCTGTTAGTACACAGTTACGCGCAAGGTGTTGTTTAAGGTGGTCTGGACTCTCACTCTGTTAGTACACAGTTACGCGCAAGGTGTTGTTTAAGGTGGTCTGGACTCTCACTCTGTTAGTACACAGTTACGTGCAAGGTGTTGTTTAAGGTGGTCTGGACTCTCACTCTGTTAGTACACAGTTACGTGCAAGGTGTTGTTTAAGGTGGTCTGGACTCTCACTCTGTTAGTACACAGTTACGCGGAAGGTGTTGTTTAAGGTGGTCTGGACTCTCACTCTGTTAGTACACAGTTACGTGCAAGGTGTTGTTTAAGGTGGTCTGGACTCTCACTCTGTTAGTACACAGTTACGTGCAAGGTGTTGTTTAAGGTGGTCTGGACTCTCTATCCGTACACGTTTACGTGGATTCTGAGATCTCAAACCAGCCCTGTTGATTGTGGAATGGGAAGGAAAATCAGAACTTTTCATCTCAATGAAGCCTGTGGAATACCTAGTCTGATTTTTATATTGATATACCATACCTGTTTTCTTTGATTTTTTTTGCTCTGTAGGATTCTCTTGTGTATATAGTTATTTAGCTGTCTGTCTTTGTGCTGCATTCGATGTTGTAAAAACATCTTTGTCCACTATTTCTATATGATAACACATAATGGTTGTGGAAGGGTAGCCATTACAGTATGGTTTTCCTTGCCAGTCCTGGTAGGTACTGTCAACAGCCCTTTAATGACAGACAAGGTTGTTTCCTTATATTTCCTTTTATTTTATCTGACATCATAGAGGATTCTGTTGAAAGTTGCTGCATGTAATGCAGGAAAACAATATTTCCATGCATAGTATGTACCGCACTATTTAAAGATCGACATGCCCCAGGTAGGCTACATAATGAATACTACTGCATGGAAATTAAAGGCCTTTTTTCAGGCTGGTTATCAAGAGTATTATGTCTTGAACTGTTACATGTAGCCTAATTTTCTTTGTCCTGTATTTTCCCCTAAAGAGAGATGACGACGACAATGCCGCGGTTTTATACAAAAGATAGATAGTTAGTTGGTTGACCATTTCACACCATTTATGTCCGGCATCGGGTTGGATTTAGTTGAATAAACCTAGTGGATTTTGAGAGGGAGGCAGCTGTAGGAGTTTGACCTGGTGGTTGCTTGTTTCCCACAAGCCTACTGTAAAAATGGTCAAGGCTCTCACAGCCGCGGTGTCTGCATACCAGAGGGCTCAAGCTGGCTGCCTAGACAATCACTAGGGTTGCCACACAGAAGAGGCCCTACAGTGGTGAATAGCAGCCATCAGCCTCGCCTCTCCCTCCTCCCTGAGCCAAAGCATACATTCTACTACATGTATACAGTTTCAAAATGGAGGCCATGGTGGGTCCATGTATCCCGGCCCTTGGCATGCCACTGTTTCTGTCATTTAATTGGAGCACATTGTTTCAAGCTTGAGTTGCTCTTGAAAGGGCTGTGGGTTTGGCCCTTGGCACTGCGATAAGTGCATAGTGCCTAGTCCATAGCAGGCAAAGCTCCCTCTAATCGTTTTGTTATGGCTTATACTTGTCCTGTTTTGTTGCGTGTTCATCTTGGCAGAATTAAATTGTCTGTACCATGCTTTCCAACCTGAGCCTCTTGTAGCGAGGCTGGAAGACATCCCCGGAGAAAGATAAGTCAGTGTTGGTTTAACCTATTCCGTTGTGGCAACCATGTGGCAATATCCTCCAATTTGCACTTCCAAAAAATGAATTGTAGAATATGAGGATTCGGTGGAAGTGTTTTTGAATATCACTCTGCAGCACACTAGCTTCATGTGTTATGTTATTAATGTGTCATTCACAATCTGCAGCCACAATAGATTCTGTGTCAGTCAGCCCTTCATCCACAGTGTGACTTCCCAACAGGCTGAATGAGAGATCTGAAATGGAATGAGTGGAAAGTGTTGAATACTGTTTGTGCCGCGCTATTTCGGCCATTCAGAAGATGAGTCATGACATGTGAATCCATGCATTGGTTAGAAGACCATCTCTGTCTCTGTCTGCGTCTCTGTCTGCGTCTCTGTCTGCGTCTCTGTCTGTGTGTTTCTGTGTCTCTATTCCTGTCTTTCTCTCTCTCTCTCTCCACAATCACTGGCATCTTATTTGCTTGCCTGAGCATTATTAGTGATATGCTTCTTGTTAATCGCTGTATGATGCTTACTCGTGCTGAAAGTGTCTTGAGATCTAATGATAGCCGAATGTTCTATACAGAGAGGAGGTGGTGTTAAGACTGTTTTAACTGAGAAAGTCATGGTTTTGCTCCATAATTCCCACGAGTACCAACATTTCTTTGATTTAATTCAGTATTTACCTGGCACTAGACTGTGTGTGTGTATAACCCTCCTTCTCTCTCTCATATACTGTTAGATATACAGTTGAAGTCGGAAGTTTACCTACACTTAGGTTGGAGTCATTAAAACACATTTTTCAACCACTCCACAAATTTCTTGTTAACAAACTATAGTTTTGGCAAGTCTGTTAGGACATCTACTTTGTGCATGACAAGTAATTTTTCCAACAATTATATATATTATACTTATAATTCACTGTATCACAATTCCAGTGGGTCAGAAGTTTACATACACTAAGTTGACTGCCTTTAAACAGCTTGGAAAATTCCAGAAAATGATGCATTGACTTTAGAAGCTTCTGATCGGCTAATTGACATAATTGGAGGTGTACCTGTGGATTTATTTCAAGGCCTACCTTCCAACTCAGTGCCTCTTTACTCTACATCATGGGAAAATCAAAAGAAATCTGCCAAGACCTCTGCCCCCAAAAATGGTAGACCTCCAAGTCTGGTTCATCCTTGGAAGCAATTTCCAAATGCCTGAAGGTACCATGTTCATCTGTACAAACAATAGTACTCAAGTATAAACACCATAGGACCACGCAGCCATCATTCCGCTCAGGAAGGAGATGCGTTCTGTCTCCTAGAGATGAACGTTCTTTGGTGCGAAAAGTGCAAATCAATCCCATAACAACAGCAAAGGACCTTGTGAAGATGCTGGAGGAAACGGGTACAAAAGTATCTATATCCACAGTAAAACGAGTCCTATATCAACATAACCTGAAAGGCTGCTCAGCAAGGAAGAAGCCACTGTTCCAAAACCGCCATAAAAAAGCCAGACTACGGTTTGCAACTGCACATGGGGACAAAGATCGTACTTTTTGGAGAAATGTCCTCTGGTCTGATGAAACAAAAATAGAACCGTTTGGCCATAATGACCATCAATATGTTTGGAGGAAAAAGGGGGGTCCTTGCAAGACATCAAGACATCATTCAGGAAGTTAAAGCTTGGTCGCAAATGGGTCTTCCAAATGGACAATGACCCCAAGCATACTTCCAAAGTTGTGGCAAAATGGCTTAAGGACAACAAAGTCAAGTTTATTGGAGTGGCCATCACAAAGCCCTGACCTCAATCCTATAGAAAATGTGTGGGCAGAACTGAAAAAGTGTGTGCGAGCAAGGAGGCCTACAAACCTGACTCAGTTACACCAGCTCTGTCAGGAGGAATGGGCCAAAATTCTCCCAACTTATTGTGGGAAGCTTGTGGAAGGCTCCTCAAAATGTTTGACCCAAGGTAAGCAATTTAAAGGCAATGCTACAGAATACTAATTGAGTGTATGTAAACTTGTGAATGTGATGAAAGAAATAAAAGCTTAAATAAATCACTGGGAATGTGATGAAAGAAATAAAAGCTTAAATAAATCATTCTCTACTATTATTCTGACATTTCACATTCTTTAAAAAAAGTGGTGATCCTAACTGACCTAAGACAGGAATTTTTACTAGGATTAAATGTCAGGAATGATTTTTTAAAAACTGAGTTTAAATGTATTTGGTGAAGGTGTATGTAAACTTCCGACTTCAACTGTACATACACAGATTTGTTTAGTTGTATTCAGTGGTGTGTGGTTGTGGCAGATCCCCATGGGATAACTGGTCAAACCCCACACTCCGGTCTTTAACCCCACACACAATACTTTGTTTAGAGCAACCAGATTAATTATAGATGCAGGAAGCATCTGACACGCCAGAAACCATTCCTGTTTGACGTCTGTGTGCCATCAGTGTTGAATCAATCCCCACCATAACTCAAAACAAGCTTTTTTTCAACACAAGCAACAATTTGAGACTGGGGGCATAGGATGTGCTTGAAAAGCTTTGTTAAATGAAGCTCTGCAGTATGTTGGTTGGTGAAGCTACAGTGGGGAAAGTATTCAGACCCCTTGACATTTTCCACATTGTGTTACATTACAGCCTCATTCCAAAATGAATTCATCCCCCCCCCCCCCCCCCCCCATCAATCTACACACAATAGCCCATAATGACTTAGCAAAAACACGTTTTTAGACATTTTGGGAAATGTATTAAAAATAAAAAACTCACATTTAGATAAGTATTCAGACCCTTTGCTCAGCACTTTCTCCCATTCTTTGCAGATCCTCTCAAGCTCTGTCAGGTTGGATGGTGGGCGTCGTTGCAAAGCTATTTTCAGGTCTCTCCAGAGCTATTTGATCGGGTTCAAGTCTTGGCTCTGGTTGGGCCATTCAAGGACATTCAGAGAAGCCACTCCTGTGTTGTCTTGGCTGTGTGCTTAGGGTTGTTGTCCTGTTGGAAGGTGAACCTTCAGCCCAGTCTGAGGTCCTGAGCGCTCTGGAACGGTTTTCATCAAGGATCTCTCTGTACTTTGCTCCGTTCTCTTTATCCCTCGATCCTGACTAGTCTCCTGGTCCCTGCCGCTGAAAAACATCCCCACAGCATGATGCTGCCACCTCCATGCTTCACCATAGGGATGGGGCCAGGTTTCTTCCAGATGTGACGCTTGGCATTCAGACCAAAGAGTTTATATCTTGGTTTCATCAGACCAGAGAATCTTGTTTCTCATGGTCTGAGGTGCACCTTTAGGTGCCTTTTGGCAAAGTCCAAGCGGGCTGTCATGTTCCTTTTACTGAGGAGTGCTTTCCATCTGGCCACTTTATGATAAAGGCCAGATTGGTGGAGTGCTACAGAGACTGTTGTCCTTCTGGAGCTCTGTCAGAGTGACAATTGGGTTCTTGGTCACCTCCCTGACCAACGCCCTTCTCCCCCAATGCTCAGTTTGGGTGGGCGGCCAGCTCTAGGAATAGTCTTGATGGTTCCAAACTTCTTCCATTTAAGAATGATGGAGGCCACTGTGTTCTTGGACTTTCAATGCTGCAGCCATTTTTTGGTACCCTTCCCCAGATCTGTGCCTCGACACAATCCTGTCTCTGAGCTCTACGGACAATCCCTTCGACCTCATGGCTTGGTTTTTGCTCTGACATGCACTGTCAGCTATGGGATCGTTATAA
Organism: Oncorhynchus clarkii lewisi; assembly: GCF_045791955.1. NCBI lineage: Eukaryota > Metazoa > Chordata > Actinopteri > Salmoniformes > Salmonidae > Oncorhynchus > Oncorhynchus clarkii. Next base: position 11,920,248 of record NC_092152.1, read on the forward strand.
AGACAGGTGTGTCCTTTCCAAATCATGTCCAATCAGTTGAATTTACCACAGCTGGACTCCAATCAAGTTGTAGAAACATCTCAAGGATGATGAATGGAAACAAGATGCACCTGAGCTCAATTTTGAGTCTGAATACTTATGTAAATAAGGTTTTTCTGTTTTAGATTTTTTTTTAACTGTTTTTGCTTTGTCATTACGGGATACTGTGGGTGGGTAGATGGGGAAAACATTGAATTAATCAATCATTTTAGAATAAGGCTGAAATATAACCGTGTGTATGGGTCTTTCTGAATGCACTGTAAATGTTTTTTATCCCCTTAGGCTATAGCATAAACAATTTTGGCAAGTTTTTGAAGAATACGGTTGCAGCTCTTTTCATGTCTCTCTTCAGGTCTCGTCAGGTTGATTTAAAAATGTGTGTATTTTTATATAACATTAAATGAATGAAAGCATGCCTACGTCAGTACAGTACTGTATTGCCTATTAGGAATACTCTGTCTATCCATAGCTATAAACTGATCTCTGCTCCTTGGTCCCTGTGTATCGACTCTCATCATCATCAAACCTGAGTAATGTGACTTACAGTGGCACTGAACTTCTGAAAGCATTAACCAATCATTTTTCTGCTGCATTGCGCATTTTCAATGAAACACGGGATGGGTTGGAAAGAACATGTAAGCAATTTACTTACGTTCCCTGACTATATCCTCTGCCATATGTCTCCATCATTCTTCTATTAATAGCTAGACTTCTTATCTGTTGTTGGATCATAAAGGCTGTGTGGACACAATACTTAGAACCCACTCCCTGTTGGAGTTTATCCGCTGGGATCTGCCCGGCAGAAATGGGGCTTAGAAAAATCAAGCAAGCTCCACGTGATGAGACCAGATGGCTTTATTGCATCAAGGCTTCATCAAAGCAATGCTAAATTCCAATGTAATCTCGGGCGTGCTAGATAGAGAAGGTAGTGCAGATAGGTGGTGCGGAGATATGAAACAAAGCTATATGAAAGATGTCATATGTTAAGAGGGGAATCTTTGTTTTAATGTTGTGGCGTCGCTAGTTACTTAACTAAAGACGTGGCGATGTTGTAGTAGAGGGTGAGAATCTCTCTGCAAATATCCAGAGTGACTCCAAATGAACATCTTGCGTTTTGTATCAAACACTTCTAATTTAAACTCTAAAACCTCTAAAATTAATTGAAATAGTGTTTAATAAACATGACTGATCAACTATTTATGCTGTATTTAAGGGGAAAGAGCATCTGGAAATTACACTGTTCAAGCACTGAAATTTATACTGGATTCAGACACGTATCTGTAGATGGGATTTGAATCAATAGGACTTAGCTTTGACATAGAAAAAATGAATCGAGCTAGTTTTCTTTTATCTGCTGTCAGGGGTTGCTGGCTGGCTGGGGCCTGCCATACCTTGAATACATTGTTTCTTTAAGTTCAGTCAGTTTTGTCAGGTATAAATTATGTATAGGATTTAACCTGAAAGTTAAAACAGTCAAACAATACCTTTTGTGAATTCTAATGAATCATTCAAACATATTGTAGGCCATGGGCCTGGGGAACTAGATTGCATGCCCCATAGTCTGCCCGTGTCGTTGTCTTCTCCAGATCCAGGTTCGAGTAAAGCCCATATCAAACAAAGCGTTTTTTTGTGTGTGTGTGTGTGTGTGTGTGAACGAGCGTGTACACGCTGGAATTAGAATGCACTCTGGTGAATGTGAGAAAACAACAGACGGGCCATCATGCGTTTCAAATTAGAACATCCAGTCTCTTTTTCTCACGTTCACGTGAAGCAATGCTGGTAAAGTGAAAAAATGGACTGTTTGTGCATTGACATCTGGAATTGTGAAATGTATAGTTAAAAAGTGTTTAAGTTGAGCTGCCAGTACCAATAATACATACGCCTATTTGAAAACAATAACTTTATGCCTACCTTTGTTGATTTCGAGCACAGGCATATAGCCTTGGCAGGCTACGGCTGGGAAACTCCAGGAACTCCGTTCAAGAGAGAATAATGTTATGTAGAAATAAAGAATTTAGCTAGTCTCGTTCTAAGTGTGTATTAGCTACAACTCTCCTGATGTTCCTGAGCCAACATAACAACAGGAGGCAGGTACGGTGGCTCCCGTAGGACATATGTAAGGTGAGTCAAAAGGAGCGCGCAACAATAATTCACAAGGGCTACATAGCGAACATCACAAACACAACTATTTATTATCGATGCTCGGGACCGTTAAGTTGGCATACGCTACGCAGTGCGATGTGACTTGGCGCGCTCTACTCACACGCAAAGTCTGTGTGGTTCCGGCATAACAGTACACTCACGTTAACCCAGAACCACATTTTGTGCTCTTATTTGTACAATCCTAGCTTCCTTTTTTAAGTGTCAATAAAGTTGTTCGCTCAAAATGCTAGTCCTATACATTTAATACAACAGCCCTCCTCAGTGGTTTTTACAACTGGCTAGATATTACATAAGGATGTTTCTGTGTTGGTCCTGTAGATTAATTTGAGGATATATACAGTGGTAGAATACTACCCCTTGTCTTCATTTAGACACAGGACCTAATCCTATTGTAGGTTCCATACTGTAGTAGGACAAACAGGACCGGCTTGCACCCCCCTGAGACCCTGACCTTTAGAGTTGGCGTTATGGACTAGACTCACAAAGGATGACTTAAGCTCAGAGGTTCTGATAAAGCATGACTGCTCACGCTCAAAGCTGAAGACGTTTGTCTTTTTTGTTTTTTGACCATTCATGGGAATTTGCTAGCTTCATCAATGTGCTGTGCCCTCTTAATTATTCATCCCAAATTTGAAGGGAGCTGTTTAAAACCGCTCCTACTGTTGTTCATCTGTTTTAATGGTCTGGGTGATGGTCCTTCGGTCCATTCTGAATGTCATAAAGAGCAGCAACTGATTTATCATCTGGGGTTTCAGATAAACGCCAAGCGTTGTGGCGGGTGATAGCAAAGTGAATTGCAGTTGACCTGAAAGACTAACAGACATGCCTACGTTCCTCAGCCCAGACTTTTAACCACTTAAAAATAGTTGTTCTTTAGGAGCAAATTTGGGGTGGCAGGTAGCCTAGTGGTTAGAGCGTTGGGCCAGTAACAAAAAGGTTGCTCGATCGAATCCCCGAGCTGACGAGGTAAAAATCTGTCATTCTTCCCCTGAACAAGGCAGTTAACCCACTGTTCCCCGGTAGGCCGTCATTGTAAATAAGAATTTGTTTTTAACTCACTTGCCTAGTTAAATAAATAAAATTAATTCAAACAATTTACCTGGCAGCTCTCTACAGACATTGCAGTCATAATTCTAAAGTCAAATTTCTGTAATTATTTTGTGTTATTGACTGTACGTTTTGTTTATCCCATGTGTAACTGTTATTTTTGTCTCACTGCTATGCTTTATCTTGGCCAGGTCGCAGTTGTAAATGAGAACTTGTTCTCAACTGGCCTACCTGGTTAAATAAAGTGTAGGTGAAATAAATAATGAAGAAATGAACTGTTAGTGTCACACTGAGCTTTTTCTGTTCACACTAATGATGTACTCATCCTCAAATCCCTACAGTTAAGAATACTGCATTAATAAAGCAGAACTTGTTCTCCACACCAAGCAGCTCCTAGCTACATATTTGTTCACTGCATATGTTTTTTTTGTACACGTGGTTTTATAAGTAGGTTATGTGTTTGAGAATTCATTTCAACATTGTTTCTACCAACTGGCAAGCAGGCAAGACAAATATTTGCTATCTTAATTGTTAATTTTTTTATGGGGACTTTGGCTTCTCCATAAACTCTTCGGATTTAAGTACATTTTTCTGCGTGATTGTATTCCACACAGATTGTGCATTTTACAGACAAAACATGCTGTAAGTCGTCTCATCTTCGTTGTTCTATTCAATAGCTTATTAGAACCGTCAAACCACTCTCTTTATGTAGGTGAGTGATATTTCCAAGGATGTGGCCCCAGACAGGATGCTCTAGGCGTACTTCATCCTGCAGGTGATCTATCCTGGGTCTTTGGCCAAGAGTTGGGTTCCGCCCTCTCTGCACCCCCCCCCCCCCCCCCCACCCACCTCTCTCACCTTGTCATTTGGTTGTGGCTTTGCAAATATAAAGCCTAGCAGGATGGTAGGCTATTTTAATTGGAAAACATGGTGATGGGGAGCTACAAGGCAGTGGAAAAGCATCTCTTGGCAACAACGTGATTTCAACCTTGATTGTTATCTTGGTTCAGGTGATAAGACAATATGGGTATTTTGATTGCATCTCGATAGCATTTGAACAATGGACAAAGAATAATCCTGCCTGTGTTGTTGAAGATATGTTTTGCAGTCATGCATCACTTTAACTGGAGTTTCCCTGCTTTAAAAAGTATAGACATTTCACCTATATTTAACCAGGTAGGACAGTTTAGAACAAGTTCTCATGTACAAATGCGACCTGGCCTTTGATAAAGCGAAGCAACAAAAACAACAGAATTACACATGGAATAATCAAACGTACAGTCAATAACACAATAGAAAAATCTATATATAGTGTGTCCGTGTCCGATGAATTCCGTCTACTGCACGTACTAGATTTTATAGGGTTCATAAAAAAAATGTAAGTATGAAATAATAAGTCATTGAAAATAGATGAATGGGAGGCTGTGACTGAGCTGGTAAAAAGGAGCATGTTTTTAATACATGTCATAAATGTTTTGAACCCTGCGATCCAGTGTGTTATTCAGATTTTTGGATATGCGGTATTATATATGATTAGCTAATGTTTCAAACATTTTGCGATGCATATTGGACACAGGTCTGCCATATCACATCATTAACCTTCATACATGTACTCTCTCCCCCAATAATTGCCTCTATATTAATCATTTATCTGAATGATAACGACCCAGGATGTTTAAAATCTCATTTAATTCAGCCTCCTGTCTAGATTGAGATGAGACTATTTCTTGGGTCGTTTCTTCGACTGCTTTCATATACCCTTTTTATAGTGAACCAATTAAGCACAGTGTCTGTTAGAATTCTGTAGAAATGGCGCCTCCAGTTGACGGCAGACTTTATGTTGGGCGTGATAAACCTGTAATCAGAATGTGTGTCGGCTTTATTGTGCTGGTGAAGGAATGATACATGGTGGTTTTGACAGTGGCTTCCACTCAGCATTGCAGAGACCTGGCAGTCGTTGATAAGACAGCCAGCTCTGCAGCCCCTAAAAAGGCACATTGGTGTGGAGTAGAATGAGGCGGTAGGATGCGAAGGGGAGAAAAAAGCCCTCTGCCTTTGGCAATTACTTCAACCATGCAGTTTCCTCACCATTACGTCAAAAGCCCCAGAATCCTTTTAGTCAGAGCTGTGCTGGTAAAAGCATTCCGAAGGAGACAATTCCACCCGCACCTTCTGGTGCTTCCTTATCCCTACAGCTCAGAAACTGAAGTTAACTCTGTTGTGAAAAACTAGCCACCACAACTCTGTTTATGGTCAGATGCCAATCTGTCAGTCTGCTGTGTAATTGATGTATTTTAGTCCAACTATATAAAAGACTCAAACATTTAGTCAATGTTTCCCATTTAATATAGGTAGCACTGTGAATTTCAATTTGAAGTACCATTCTCGCCCTGAAATAATTTTGTTTTGGAGAGAAACTATCAGACCTCAACATTTTGAGGTATTTACAGAGTTTGCATGACAGAAGTCTGATGTGACTGTGCCTGACCTGAGATGGAGAAATAGGGTACAAAAACAACTCAAGCAATTCTGTCATCTTGGCAAGAACACAGGTCTCCACTATCACGTCTCTGTCTTGAGTTTGAAAGAAGGGCTGGTTCAAAGGTGACAAGACTGGCACAAAGGTGACCAACGGGGTTTTGAAACATTGCTGAAAGTAAATTTGTATGTACTTTATGCCAGTATTATATCTTAGAATTTTGCCCTTGGTGTATAAAACTACAGCGCTCCAGTTTTTTTACGCCCAAATTTACTGATAATTATTTTTTTATTCAATTCAAAATGAGGTTCGTTTTTTATATCTGTAAATAATTGTATTAATGTTGTATGGCAGAGGAACAATTATGTTTTGAGAGTGAATTCCAACAGAAAACAGTGACACAATGCATTTCTATGAAGTGCCTAATAATATACTGAACAGAAATATATAAACGCAACGTGCAACAATTTCAAAGATTTTACTGAATTACAGTTTATATAAGTAAATCCGTCAATTGAAATGAATGAATTAGGCAATAATCTATGGATTTCACATGACTGGGAATACAGATATGCATTTGTTCGTCACTGATACCTTTTTTATTTATTTATTTAAATGTTAAAAGAAAAGTAGGGGCGTGGATCAGAAAACCTGTCAGTATCTGGTGTGACCACCATTTGCCTCAGGCAGCGTGATTTGACGTCGATCCAGAGCATCAGGATTGTCACAGTATCGCTGTGCATTCAAATTGCCATGGAATCAAATGCTATTGTGCTTCTTTGTCCGTAGCTTATGTCTGCCTATACCATAACCCCACCGAAGCCATGGGGCACTCATTTCACAGCGATGACATCAGCAAACTGCTTGCCCACACAACGTCATACACATGGTCTGCGGTTGTGAGGCCAGTTGGACGTACTGCCAAATTCTCTAAAACGACGTAATGGTAGAGAAATGAACATTAAATTCTCTGGCATCAGCTCTGGTGGACATTCCTGCAGTTATGGCAATTGCACCCTGCCTCAACTTGAGACATCTGTGGCATTGTGTAATGATCATGCTGTTTAATCAGCTTCTTGATATGTCACACTTGTCAGGAGGATGAATTATCTTGGCGAGGGAGAAATGCTCACTAACAGGGATGTAAACAAATTTGTGCACAGAACTTGAGAGAAATAAGCTTTTTGTGTGTATGGAACATTTTTAGGGATATTTTATTTCAGCTCATGCAACATTGGACCCACACTTCACATGTTTTATATTTTGTTCAGTGTAGAACCATTCAAACCGAATGTGATTCAACCAAATCAGCCATAAAGAAATTATCTCAAAGACTTACTTTGAGATCCGATTTGATAGTAAGTAACTAAACTAGTGGGAACTGGCTGGTATGGGCATTGGCCATGGACTGGCTTTTAATGAGTTGGCCATGGACTGGCTTTTGGCCAACCTTTAAAACAAATAATCTCTTGTCCCTGGGAGCTCACATTGGAGATGATTTTAGATGTAGAGCAGAGGGACATGAGCTCTGAGCAACACATGACTAGAATGGAGACTGCTGGAGGTGCCTGGACTTGTGGTGCTGCTCTCTGTAGACACATTGTTTTACCGTTCCCCTTGCTGTAAGTCAGTTTCCCTTCACTTCTCACTAATTACAACGGGGGAAGTTTATCTTTCCTGTCTGCAGTAGCATGCGTCATTAAAACAATATCCAGGGCAGAGCTCCTGAATTGGCTTTTGACTTGGCTAGCGGACTGTCCGACATTTCACTTCAAAGCTTCAGGGTGCCATTATGTCGAGTACATAACTTTGTGTGTGTGTGTGTATATATATATATATATATCTTTATGAGCCGAAAATTAGTATTTTTTTCCAAACTATCAAACTCTGCACTTTACTGTAAAGTGTAAAGTAATTATATTGTAGGACCCTCCTGTATGCTAATGCAGTGCTAATCTGGTCCTTAGCGAGTGTCTTAATGAGGCCGACGTGCCCTCCGTGAGTGCTACATTATGGAAATAACTTGCATCGTGGGACAGCAGAAATGTAGCCTTATTTCCACTTTTAAAGCTTTCCTAACAAGGTATGTTGTCCTTTGAGGCCACAAGCAGAACATAAACAAACACACTAATGACTTGCATGGGGAGACTTCACAAGTGAGGTCCATGTTTCAGACAAGTAACAGATGGAGGTAAATGGGCCATGGTGGATAAACTATTAAGCTGCTGGACTAGAGAAGAAGCCCGATCCATGTACTTCGACTTGTTGTTCTGAATCGAATCAAGGTTGTACGTGGGCACTGTTCTATGTCCTATTCTATGCCTAGTGCAGTGGAACATGTATGTTGATGTACTTGGCGGGAAAAGCAATTAATTTGGATTCATATTTTCCACCGAATTAGCATGTCAGAGCCTGCCATGCATAATGTCTAGTGAAGATAACTCATCTATGGTTATATTTAGGGAAATACTTTAACCAGATTAAAACTAGAAATATATGTTCTGTATGGAGCCTTATCCCAATACTTTTATCAAAGAAAATACAACTTCTATACCAAATCTGAAATGTTCATCGTTGGCTAGGCCTCTGTCCGCAGCGAGGCCCCTCCGTCCGCAGCGAGGCCCCTCCGTCCGCAGCGAGGCCCCTCCGTCCGCAGCGAGGCCCCTCCGTCCGCAGCGAGGCCCCTCCGTCCGCAGCGAGGCCCCTCCGTCCGCAGCGAGGCCCCTCCGTCCGCAGCGAGGCCTCTCCGTCCGCAGCGAGGCCTCTCCGTCCGCAGCGAGGCCTCTCCGTCCGCAGCGAGGCCTCTCCGTCCGCAGCGAGGCCTCTCCGTCCGCAGCGAGGCCTCTCCGTCCGCAGCGAGGCCTCTCCGTCCGCAGCGAGGCCTCTCCGTCCGCAGCGAGGCCTCTCCGTCCGCAGCGAGGCCTCTCCGTCCGCAGCGAGGCCTCTCCGTCCGCAGCGAGGCCTCTCCGTCCGCAGCGAGGCCTCTCCGTCCGCAGCGAGGCCTCTCTGTCCGCAGCGAGGCCTCTCCGTCCGCAGCGAGGCCTCTGGACTAGGGTCCAGGCCTCTCTGTCCGCAGCCTCTCTGTCCGCAGCGAGGCCTCTCTGTCCGCTGCGAGGCCTCTCTGTCCGCTGCGAGGCCTCTCTGTCCGCAGCTTTGAATCAAAGTGTTGAGTGTTATTACAGCCTGTGTCACTCTGAGTAAACAGGAGGAGGGGCTCACTCTTTCCTCTGACATCTGCGCTGTCTCCTCAAACACTGCCAGCTTTGAAACACTGGAAGCTCCCTGCGTTGCTTTAAGGAAAACACTGACGCTTGTTTCCAGACAAAATAAAGAGCTGCTTTCGATCGTTACAAGGGCCAGTTGATTTCACATGTGGTAGAGCAGTTACCAAAGTCAGCCTTTCGAAATGAGCTCAGACAGAGAGCAACAGCACCCAGCCACAGCAGTCCCCAGAGAGAAAATTGGTCATGGAAGTTAAGATGCATCAGAGGCACCGCAAAGCTTACTGCCTGATGAGAATGTATGTTTAGATATGTTTTAGTTTAAACCCTAGGAGATACGTCAACCTCTCCCTTTTGGATCGAAGAGGATGAGAGGGATGTAGGATCTGGTGGTTTGTTTGAGTTGAAGTCCGGTAATCTGCTTGCGTTGGGTTTCATCCTTTTTGTAAATGTCTTGGTTGGATTGGTTCAACATGACTTGTCAAGGCCATTCTCCAAAAAAGAACCAGTGCATGAGCTAACAGAAGAGCCAGCTAACTGATTAACAGAGAGTGTCACAACAACGTTGTACCTGCATTGCCCCTGGAGTATTCCTGTTGTGCAGAGGTCAAGGGAACCGGAGAGGAGGAGACCTAATTCCCAGTTTGGGAGGGGGTGGGGGCACCGGGAGGGAAGGCAAGGCCTAGCTGGTGCCCAGAGATGAGGCCTGCTCTGAAAGAGGCCTCTGTGTGGCAAAGCCTGTCATTACAGCTCTTTGGCTAGGCCGCGGCCGGGGACAATCCCAGCCTTTGTGCTCTTTTATTGCGCCAGGCTGTGTACTGTACTGAACGGCAGTGGGAGAGGCGTGTGAAAATTCCCTCCACCCCAGATAGACTAGGCTACATTTAGTCAGCTGGGGTTCAGTAAGACTAGGGAACAGTCAGTCAGTCAGCTGGGGTTCAGTAAGACTAGGGTTCAGTCAGTCAGCTGGGGTTCAGTAAGACTAGGGTTCAGTCAGTCAGCTGGGGTTCAGTAAGACTAGGGTATAGTCAGTCAGCTGGGGTTCAGTAAGACTAGGGTACAGTCAGTCAGTCAGCTGGGGTTCAGTAAGACTAGGGTACAGTCAGTCAGTCAGCTGGGGTTCAGTAAGACTAGGGTACAGTCAGTCAGTCAGCTGGGGTTCAGTAAGACTAGGGTGCAGTCAGTCAGTCAGCTGGGGTTCAGTAAGACTAGGGTACAGTCAGTCAGTCAGCTGGGGTTCAGTAAGACTAGGGTACAGTCAGTCAGTCAGCTGGGGTTCAGTAAGACTAGGGTACAGTCAGTCAGTCAGCTGGGGTTCAGTAAGACTAGGGTACAGTCAGTCAGTCAGCTGGGGTTCAGTAAGACTAGGGAACAGTCAGTCAGTCAGTCAGCTGGGGTTCAGTAAGACTAGGGAACAGTCAGTCAGTCAGTCAGCTGGGGTTCAGTAAGACTAGGGATCAGTCAGTCAGCTGGGGTTCAGTAAGACTAGGGATCAGTCAGTCAGTCAGTCAGCTGGGGTTCAGTAAGACTAGGGATCAGTCAGTCAGTCAGTCAGCTGGGGTTCAGTAAGACTAGGGATCAGTCAGTCAGTCAGTCAGCTGGGGTTCAGTAAGACTAGGGAACAGTCAGTCAGTCAGTCAGCTGGGGTTCAGTAAGACTAGGGAACAGTCAGTCAGTCAGTCAGCTGGGGTTCAGTAAGACTAGGGAACAGTCAGTCAGTCAGCTGGGGTTCAGTAAGACTAGGGGTCAGTCAGTCAGTCAGCTGGGGTTCAGTAAGACTAGGGAACAGTCAGTCAGTCAGCTGGGGTTCAGTAAGACTAGGGTTCAGTCAGTCAGCTGGGGTTCAGTAAGACTAGGGTTCAGTCAGTCAGTCAGCTGGGGTTCAGTAAGACTAGGGTTCAGTCAGTCAGTCAGCTGGGGTTCAGTAAGACTAGGGAACAGTCAGTCAGTCAGTCAGCTGGGGTTCAGTAAGACTAGGGAACAGGCAGTCAGTCAGCTGTGGTTCAGTAAGACTAGGGAACAGTCAGGCAGTCAGTCAGCTGGGGTTCAGTAAGACTAGGGTTCAGTCAGTTAGTCAGCTGGGGTTCAGTAAGACTAGGGTTCAGTCAGTCAGTCAGCTGGGGTTCAGGAAGACTAGGGTACAGTCAGTCAGTCAGCTGGGGTTCAGTAAGACTAGGGTACAGTCAGTCAGTCAGCTGGGGTTCAGTAAGACTAGGGTACAGTCAGTCAGTCAGCTGGGGTTCAGTAAGACTAGGGTACAGTCAGTCAGTCAGCTGGGGTTCAGTAAGACTAGGGAACAGTCAGTCAGTCAGCTGGGGTTCAGTAAGACTAGGGAACAGTCAGTCAGTCAGCTGGGGTTCAGTAAGACTAGGGAACAGTCAGTCAGTCAGTCAGCTGGGGTTCAGTAAGACTAGGGATCAGTCAGTCAGCTGGGGTTCAGTAAGACTAGGGATCAGTCAGTCAGTCAGTCAGCTGGGATTCAGTAAGACTAGGGAACAGTCAGTCAGTCAGTCAGCTGGGGTTCAGTAAGACTAGGGAACAGTCAGTCAGTCAGCTGGGGTTCAGTAAGACTAGGGGTCAGTCAGTCAGTCAGCTGGGGTTCAGTAAGACTAGGGAACAGTCAGTCAGTCAGCTGGGGTTCAGTAAGACTAGGGTTCAGTCAGTCAGCTGGGGTTCAGTAAGACTAGGGTTCAGTCAGTCAGTCAGCTGGGGTTCAGTAAGACTAGGGTTCAGTCAGTCAGTCAGTCAGCTGGGGTTCAGTAAGACTAGGGTTCAGTCAGTCAGTCAGTCAGCTGGGGTTCAGTAAGACTAGGGAACAGGCAGTCAGTCAGCTGGGGTTCAGTAAGACTAGGGAACAGTCAGTCAGTCAGCTGGGGTTCAGTAAGACTAGGGTTCAGTCAGTCAGTCAGCTGGGGTTCAGTAAGACTAGGGTACAGTCAGTCAGTCAGCTGGGGTTCAGTAAGACTAGGGTACAGTCAGTCAGTCAGCTGGGGTTCAGTAAGACTAGGGTACAGTCAGTCAGTCAGCTGGGGTTCAGTAAGACTAGGGTACAGTCAGTCAGTCAGCTGGGGTTCAGTAAGACTAGGGAACAGTCAGTCAGTCAGCTGGGGTTCAGTAAGACTAGGGAACAGTCAGTCAGTCAGCTGGGGTTCAGTAAGACTAGGGAACAGTCAGTCAGTCAGTCAGCTGGGGTCCAGTAAGACTAGGGATCAGTCAGTCAGCTGGGGTTCAGTAAGACTAGGGATCAGTCAGTCAGTCAGTCAGCTGGGGTTCAGTAAGACTAGGGATCAGTCAGTCAGTCAGTCAGCTGGGGTTCAGTAAGACTAGGGAACAGTCAGTCAGTCAGCTGGGGTTCAGTAAGACTAGGGAACAGTCAGTCAGTCAGTCAGCTGGGGTTCAGTAAGACTAGGGAACAGTCAGTCAGTCAGTCAGCTGGGGTTCAGTAAGACTAGGGAACAGTCAGTCAGTCAGCTGGGGTTCAGTAAGACTAGGGAACAGTCAGTCAGTCAGCTGGGGTTCAGTAAGACTAGGGGTCAGTCAGTCAGTCAGCTGGGGTTCAGTAAGACTAGGGTTCAGTCAGTCAGCTGGGGTTCAGTAAGACTAGGGTTCAGTCAGTCAGTCAGCTGGGGTTCAGTAAGACTAGGGTTCAGTCAGTCAGTCAGTCAGCTGGGGTTCAGTAAGACTAGGGAACAGGCAGTCAGTCAGCTGGGGTTCAGTAAGACTAGGGAACAGTCAGGCAGTCAGTCAGCTGGGGTTCAGTAAGACTAGGGTTCAGTCAGTCAGTCAGCTGGGGTTCAGTAAGACTAGGGTACAGTCAGTCAGTCAGCTGGGGTTCAGTAAGACTAGGGTACAGTCAGTCAGTCAGCTGGGGTTCAGTAAGACTAGGGTACAGTCAGTCAGTCAGCTGGGGTTCAGTAAGACTAGGGTACAGTCAGTCAGTCAGCTGGGGTTCTGTAAGACTAGGGAACAGTCAGTCAGTCAGCTGGGGTTCAGTAAGACTAGGGAACAGTCAGTCAGTCAGCTGGGGTTCAGTAAGACTAGGGAACAGTCAGTCAGTCAGTCAGCTGGGGTTCAGTAAGACTAGGGATCAGTCAGTCAGCTGGGGTTCAGTAAGACTAGGGATCAGTCAGTCAGTCAGTCAGCTGGGGTTCAGTAAGACTAGGGATCAGTCAGTCAGTCAGTCAGCTGGGGTTCAGTAAGACTAGGGAACAGTCAGTCAGTCAGCTGGGGTTCAGTAAGACTAGGGAACAGTCAGTCAGTCAGCTGGGGTTCAGTAAGACTAGGGGTCAGTCAGTCAGTCAGCTGGGGTTCAGTAAGACTAGGGAACAGTCAGTCAGCTGGGGTTCAGTAAGACTAGGGTTCAGTCAGTCAGCTGGGGTTCAGTAAGACTAGGGTTCAGTCAGTCAGTCAGCTGGGGTTCAGTAAGACTAGGGTTCAGTCAGTCAGTCAGTCAGCTGGGGTTCAGTAAGACTAGGGAACAGTCAGTCAGTCAGTCAGCTGGGGTTCAGTAAGACTAGGGAACAGGCAGTCAGTCAGCTGTGGTTCAGTAAGACTAGGGAACAGTCAGGCAGTCAGTCAGCTGGGGTTCAGTAAGACTAGGGTTCAGTCAGTTAGTCAGCTGGGGTTCAGTAAGACTAGGGTTCAGTCAGTCAGTCAGCTGGGGTTCAGTAAGACTAGGGTACAGTCAGTCAGTCAGCTGGGGTTCAGTAAGACTAGGGTACAGTCAGTCAGCTAAGGGGGACACTTCTATTTCTTTAACTGCTAAACAAAATGACCCAACAATTTCCCCGGAGGCTTCGAGCTCAGACCAACATTAACCTCTCAATAAAGCATTCAGGGTTTTGTGTTGTGGTTGAGCAATGCAGATTAGGTTGGTCCGGAGTCGGATGTGTGCGCTGCATGTCGTGGTTGGAGCACAGCGACGGCCTCATTGTTTTTGAAGTCACAACAGAGGATGTGGTTTATTGTAATCAAGCACTAACAGGAATTCTGCCTCTGACATCATTAGCATACAAACCAATAGGCAAAACTGCCATTGTTATTTTCATTCGACCACCGAGGACATCCTTTGTATCCCAAATGTCTGTACAGTTCATAAATGTATGCTCATCGTCAATTACGAATTTGGCGTGTCAGTCAAACCTGGTGTTAAAAGACACAGAGAATGTTTTCTTTGATATCCTATGTCATGAACGTATATTCTAATCTAGAGATCCTCTTGTCTCTTGCATCATGTTTTCACATCAGAAAGGGTCTTTATTTAAACATCCTTATTTTCCAGAAAGCCCGAGTTTCCATTTGTAACAGTCTGATAACCCAATCCTTTCAGGAGTGCTGCCATTAGGATCGTCTGCTGTCTGATGTGTCCTTTGTCTGATCCTCTGTCATTTTTTTTGTTTATCTTTCTGCAGTGCTCAAGTCTGGCTGGCCGAGCATGTAGACATATGCTCTCCTATTCTCTAATTGGATCTTTGTATTCATCTGGGGATTGATTCGACTTAGCTTTCAACAAATGTCAATCCAATCTTGCAGTGGATGGATGCTTCCCTGGTAGCCTGTTTATATGTGGGCTTCTGGTAGCCTGTTTATATGTGGGCTTCTGGTAGCCTGTTTATATGTGGGCTTCTGGCAGCCTGTTTTATATGTGGGCTTCTGGTAGCCTGTTTATATGTGGGCTTCTGGTAGCATGTTTATATGTGGGCTTCTGGTAGCCTGTTTATATGTGGGCTTCTGGTAGCCTGTTTATATGTGGGCTTCTGGTAGCCTGTTTATATGTGGGCTTCTGGTAGCCTGTTTATATGTGGGCTTCTGGTAGCCTGTTTATATGTGGGCTTTCGAAATGCAGGCAGAGCTAGAAGAAAAAACATCTCTCTGCCCCTGGGCGTCTACAGCAGCAGGAACAAAGGTGTGAAAGACGTAACGTCACAGTCCTGCCTCTGCACAGGCTCGGCAGGAGCAACGCTTCACCCAGTCATGCTTCTGTGAAGACATATATCAAAACAGCCTTGTCAGTTGTGGTTGTTGCGAAAGCCCATGGTTTCTAGTTAATGGTCATAAACCACAGTGTCCCTCTGTGACATCTGAAAGTCACTCACTTCTCCCTGTACCAGTACCAGTACCAAGACCAGGCATTAGAATCCAGACTGGGCCTCTGGTGACTCCAATCAGAAGAGCTCTGAGTGGCAGATTGGCACATTGGCTCCCAGCCTGGGGCCCCCTCAGCTCATTGGGCGTAATCTACACATCTCTGACTGCATGCTGGGGGCCACAGCCAGGAATTTGCACAAACCCTCCATCTATTTATGACAGTTGAAAATCCCATTGAATTGTAGCGTTGTAAATATCCTACCTATTGTCTCCTGGCATGTTTATGGTGTGATGGAATTTAGGGGATGTAGTCTCTCCCTGGGCTGACCACTGTCTCCAGACAGACACTGACAGACACAGATAGGTGCAGACAGACAGGCACCCCGACACACACACACCGGCAGACAGACAGACGCACACCGACAGGCAGGCAGACAGAAACCTTTCCCTAGGCGTCAGGCCCTCCAGGGGGGTGTGACAGGGAAGACTGTTTGACTTGTATATTGGATCTGAGTGAATGTCAGATTTGGGACTTTTCATTTACATTTGTCATGCAACATAATGGTTGTGTTGACATGTGAATGAAGAAGTTTGATATAATACATGATGACCTAAACGTCCAACACATTTGGCTTTTACCAATTCCACTCCAAGTGTGTTTTTTTCCAACTCATCAGACTATTCAATAAGCATTCCAGCAAGCATGAAAATTATTTTCTTCTCACCTTCAATTAAAATACTAATTACATTGACATTTGAGCGGTTTTCATGCCCTTGTGTTGGTAACAGAATATTACAGCTTTTTTGACAAAAAAATTATACTTGAAGGGAATTTACATTTTAAAAAGACAATTCCATAGTCATCTCCAGCACCACCCCAACATCAACATATGTGAAAATGACACGTTTCTATGTTTTGTAGTAAAGATTGAGGAAGATAACTGATTCCAATGACATCCTCAACCAATTAGGAGGCAATTAGTAAGCAATGCCTACTCATAATTGGTTAAAATCACACAATGCAGACCGATGTAATTGGAAACCCTCATCTTTCTCTGTTTTACTACAAAACATAGAAACGCTGCGTTGTCACATATGTTGGGGTATTTTTGGTATTTTATTAGGATCCCCATTAGCTGTTGCAAAAGCAGCATGATGCTGGAGATGATGAATATGAAGTAGTATATTTTTGACATTTCCCTTTAAGAGCATATCCCTCCCAGCTCTGCAAATACACAGGGATGTCTGACATTTTGTGCCAAAAACAGACAGCACCATACACCTTCAAGCTGGCTTTTTAAGAGCTCTGTGTCCATGGCAACGGTTAACCCAGGAGTTGTGTTTTTTTATTCATAATTAAGAATGTTTGGGGAGCTGAGGGTGAGATGCCAGAAACCCAACAGCTCTGCCTCCTGTTTCTGTCAAGATTTCCATCAACAATTCACAAGGCAAAGGCAAGAGCATTCAAAATGGCCTCATTTAACTGTCAAGCCACATAACCCTGTAAAACGTGTCTGCCTTGCACATTTATTTAGGGGGTTCATATTGATTTCCAGGGAAATCTGTACGTTTCCCAATTAGTCCCGTTCACCGAAAGTATACAGCGAGTATTTAGTAGGGTACATACATCGTTTTTTATTTAACTAGGCAAGTTAGTTGAAAACAAATTCTTATTTTCAATGACGGCCTACCCTGGCCAAACCTGTGAGCCATCCTATGAGACTCCCAATCACTGCCGGATGTGATACAGCCTGGATTTCGAACCAGGGACTGTAGTGACATCTACTGCATCTTACTGCTTTGGCACTGAGATGCAGTGCCTTAGACCGCTGCACCACTCGGGATTCATTACGTACATAGGGGATTGTTTCAACAAGTAAACATGATCAATACGTCAATTGAATTGCAGTTTAGCTGTTTGTCAGGATTTGACATTCCCGTTCTCTCTCTAGGTATCTATCGAGTGTTCCCTGACGATGTTTTTTATTCTTCGTGTGTTTTTCTCTTTCTTCGTGTAAATCAACATTGTATCTCTGACATGGTGTTTTTTATTTAGGTCCAGTGTTTAATGGTTTGGATCGTTAGGGTGATGCGTCACAAGTAGGAGCAGTCTTGTATTATCGCTCTGTGCTTTTATCACTAATAGCACTTCTCCTTTCCATAGCACTTGCTCCATAAAGTTTGACAAGTGTTGCAAATCAGACCTTTTTTTTTAGTGCACAATAACAAATAATTCATGAAAAGTGCATTTTTATGTCAACCTTTCCTCACCTGCTGAGATTAGGCCTATCATAAAATAGCACTACCTGCTGCTTGAATATCATCGGATATGTTGACATTATAACATGAAATCATAATGATTAATTTACAAATCATAGATCAACCTCTATGGCAGCACTTCAAACTATCATCTTCCATACCTTGTACCCTGTGAGGGTTGTTTCTCTTCCATACTTTTACCCAAAAAGGGTTGTCTCTCTTCCATACCTTTACCCAAAAACGGGTTGTTTCTCTTCCATACCTTGTACCCTGTGAGGGTTGTTTCTCTTCCATACCTTGTACCCTGTGAGGGTTGTTTCTCTTCCATACCTTGTACCCTGTGAGGGTTGTTTCTCTTCCATACCTTGTACCCTGTGAGGGTTGTTTCTCTTCCATACCTTGTACCCTGTGAGGGTTGTTTCTCTTCCATACCTTGTACCCTGTGAGAGTTGTTTCTCTTCCATACCTTGTACCCTGTGAGGGTTGTTTCTCTTCCATACCTTGTACCCTGTGAGAGGGTACCCAAAACGGGTTGTTTCTCTTCCATACCTTGTACCCAAAACGGGTTGTTTCTCTTCCATACCTTGTACCCTGTGAGAGGGTACCCAAAACGGGTTGTTTCTCTTCCATACCTTGTACCCTGTGAGAGGGTACTCAAAACGGGTTGTTTCACTTCCATACCTTGTACCCTGTGAGAGGGTACCCCAAACGGGTTGTTTCACTTCCGTACCTTGTACCCTGTGAGAGGGTACCCAAAACAGGTTGTTCCTCTTCCATACCTTGTACCCTGTGAGAGGGTACCCCAAACGGGTTGTTTCTCTTCCATACCTTGTACCCTGTGAGAGGGTACCCCAAACGGGTTGTTTCTCTTCCATACCTTGTACCCAGAGGTTATTTCTTCACCAATACATAATTGAATTGTCCTTCTCTAACCAGCATTTGTACAGGAAGCCCATGCAAACAGAGAGATGCAGTGCAGTGGTGTATCTCCTGATCCTCTTGTCCTAGCTACCTCAATGTTTCATGTGCTCTTGCAGTATACCCATTAGTGTTAGCCCAGATCTGTCAAATCGTACTCAGGCCTTGGTGCTGAAACACTGGGCTGGGTTTAAACCGTGCCTCCCTCCCCATCACCACCAATGACATGTACACTGACACCACCAAACACAGCCAACCCCTCTGTGACTGAGACGGGCGGGCAGGCAGGCAGACAGACACATTGATGTTTAGGATCCCCTCTTGCTATATGTCAGTGGAGAAGATCACATCCCTCACCCTTTAGGTCTGTCCTCTGGTTCACCTCCCCATCACAGGAAGTTTGTTGTTGGCTATTTTAAAGAGTTCAACCAGCTCTATGTATCATCCTGAGGTCTCTGGAAACCAACAAATCAAATAGTAAGGGGTGAAGATTGAATGGGCAATTCTAAAGCCAATATGCTTTGGCATTTTGTCATCTTTTGGGATTTTTGTAGATGCTCTTTCCGGTTCATTCCCAGAATTAATTTGCCACAATATAATATTTGACTTGTGTCACATATTTATAATGTGCAAATATGGTTGCACAAAATCTGTTACCTTGTCAAACCTCAATTCAAGTGTGGGTGGATGGGTGGGTCTGTGTGTGTGTGTGCCCTACATTTTCATGTTCGCACATACCAAGTGGGCTTTGGCGAGAGACGACATTTCCCCTTCTCTTAATTATGGATGATAATGTTGGGTCTAATTAATATCTGTTTCATTAATGTGCTCTGACACATTCCATCCCCCATTGTGTCTTCAGCCCCACAGCTCCGGCTACGTGTGTGTGTGTATGCGCGCGTGTGTGTGTGTGTGCGCGCGTGTGTGTGTGTGTGTGTGCAACCCAACACTGGGATAACTCTCACAGCAAAGTCTTGGTTTGATTAAATTCCTTGGTATCCTATTATTTGTTATTTCTTCACAATATAGTTCCTATTTTATAGTTGCAACATGTAAAGTGTTGGTTCCATGTTCATGAGCTGAAATAAAGATCCCAGAAATGTTCCATATGCACAAAAAGCTTATTTCTCTCAAATTTTGTGTGCGAAGTTTACATTCCTGTTAGTGAGCATTTTTCCTTTGCTAAGACATTCCATCCACTTGACAGGTGTGGAATATCAAGAAGCTGATTAAACAGCATGATCATTACACAGATGCACCTTGTGCTGGGGATAATGTTGTCTTAGAGAATTTGGCAGTACTTCCAACCAGCCTTCCAACCGTGGTGGGTGAGCGGTTTGTTGTTGTCAATGTTGTGAACAGAATGCCCCATGGTGGCGGTAGGATTATGGTATGCGCAGGCATAAGCTACGGACAACGAAGACAATTGCATTTTATCGATGGCCATTTGAATGTACCGATACCATGACGAGATCCCGAGGCCCATTGTCGTGCCATTCATCCGCCGGCCTCACTCCATGTTTCAGATGATAATGCACAGCCCCATGTCTCAAAGGATCTGTACACAATTCCTGGAAGATTAAAACGTCCCAGTTTTTCCATGGCCTGCATACTCACCAGATTTGTCACCAATAGAGCATGTTTAGGATGCTCTGGATTGACGTGTACGATAGCAAATTGACTGATATGAACTTCAACTCAGTAAAATGTTTCAGATTGTTGCATGTTGCGTTTTTATATTTTTTGTTCAGTGTACATGCAGTGATGGAAATGACTTACTGGACGGTAGGTGTACTTACTTTCAATGGACAGAAGAAGTGCACAAATATTTGACGGGAGTAGTGTTGTTTTTTATAGAGAGCGGAGGGAGTGTTGTTGGCCGTGATGTTGGTTGACTCATGGTGAATCTTTCTTCTCTTCCAGAGTGTGGTGGAGAAAGTGTTTGTGGAGTTCAGCCACCAGGAGTTGCTTCAGTTCTACAACCAGGTCAGTGCTGCACGTTGGTTCTGCTTTCCACATCACTGACTCCTTAACACCCGCAGGCATGTTTCCATTCACCTAATTGTCAAACATTCTCCTTGCAGCTGGAGACGGTTCAAGCCCAATTGGACTCCCTCACCTGATGCGGGTTCCATTCTATTTCTATATGATGACAGCTATGGAAGAAGCAGTGTTGTCATTAAAATTCCCCATGCACACTGACAGGACACCTATCATAACAATGTGATGGTATAATGAGGGAGATCTCACATTTCCCTGTTTGTTGAGAGCAAAGGATGTGCGTGTGTGTGTATAGAACTGTAATCCAACTACATTTCATCCTTCAATGAAACTAGTTTTCTACCTGTGTTTTCCGATGTGCAACATGAATGTTGCTGGTGAAATTGAGGCAATGTTATTTTTAGGAATGTTTCTATATGAATGCTGATGAAATGTTACTAATGTACAAACACAGAACATGATATCATGTATATGTAATCTAAAGCACTAGAGGAATATAAGAAATGTTGTAATCTGAAAAGTGGCATTGTTATTTCTTCTCTTACCCCACCTGTAGTTTCATCAGATAGGAGTGCAAAGGCACAGTTCAAATCCTCATCTCCACACTTAGCGGGCCAGACATTCCTAAATGAAGCACATTATTTTCAATTAGCGTTACAAAATGGAGCCATTTAAAATGAAGCGTATTGTCCAACGGTGAAGGTTTCACCAAAACAGATAGCTACAGGTTTTCCTCTCCCAGGGTCTCACGTTATCCCGTCCTCCTCACGTAATACCTGTCAAGTCCACATCGCTCTGAACAAAAGAAGAAACCGTTTCCCCGCCTCCTCCTCCTCTAGAGAAAGACAGTAAAACACTTTACGACCTTGTATCACATTTATGAAGATTTTTATTGAACAAAGTTTTCATTTCAATTTGCTGTTTCCTTCTTAACAATTATGTCGCCTTTGGTTGTTTTTGTATCAAACTTAGCAGGCAGCGTCTGTGTTAATGGGATAATAAGCATGTAGAATGGGCTCTAAAGCCGTTGTAAAACGGATGAGTTAGTCACTCGCTTAAGAGTAGGTTCTGGCAGCTGCTCCATGCTTCTCTGCCGCAGGCAGCACAATTTGGAGAATAGCTGAGGAAAAAATGAAACCTTTGCTCTACTTTTATCCTCTTTGGAGTGAAGATACCAGGCAGTGAGCACTCTGAACCTGATGTTGAAATGCAAAAAAAATAATCCAAAGTCACCTCTCTCTCTAGAAAACCTCTCAAGACCTCTGTAACGACTGTTATTTTACCCAATTTACAGTTTTGCCACCATGTGGAAAAAAATCACCAAAGTCACTGCCTGAGGGAGCTGTGTGTCCTACAGCATGGGGAACAGATGGCTGCTTGCATCCTGCCGTGGAAAAAAAGTATCCGTTCTGAGTCTCCAACTGAGAGAACAGAACCGAGTCCTACTTGTGCGTGTGTGTGTCGAGGCCTGCTGGACAGTAAACACGAAGCAGTCAGGTTTTTATGGACAATTATCAAGGGTGGCCTGAACCAGCCAGCTCAAATAAGTGGATAATGCACTAATCCTGGATAAGACTGGTCGACCACTGCGCAAAGAGCGCTGGCCCTCAAATAATGGGCTGAGATGACAGCAGCTCTGGTACAAATGTGCCAAGAAGCAGACAGACAATTTAACCCAGTCACAAACTGACAAAAAATAAACGGTCTGCTCACAGTATTTAGTTGAGAGCCTTGCGCGTAACCATAAAGATGGACAATAACATTGAAAACAGAGGAGGGGATACTCTGCAGTGTGCAAGGCCATCTAAGGAACTCCAGAAGTCTTTGCTCTCCAGGCTAAAACTTCACAGAGAAGAACCAGCGCTTCCGCACATCAATACAACTAAATTAAAGTCTCACCTTGCTTTTAGTGGCAGATAATCGGCAACAGTTTTGTCCACTTCTAACATGGATCTCCGTGTGGAGTTACGCAGCTCATATTAGGCCTAGCCTGTGGAGTTTTAAAGCTCATGTTAGGCCTATGTGGGGTTACAGAGCTCATATTAGGCCTAGCCTGTGTGTGGCAGGGCCTGTAACAGTGAGTTAGTGGGTGCTGAGGGACAATGTCTCTCATAGACAATATATCAAGTGTTCTATATCTATGTTGTGATTAATTATGTGATGTAACGGTACGGTGGGTTAGGGTGGGGTGGGGGGTTCTGGATCCACAGCCACCTGGGGCCGTGTTCATTACCAGACCTGAGGATACACAGCCCCATAACTTACTGTAATGTAGGGCCCACAGGGTCCTCTCAGCCCGAGCCTGATCCTCACCAACGATGTAGCCTCGTATCAAAATCTGACGCTCCCTTATCACATAGGTTCATGTCTGAAATCAGCCGAATGGGCCAAATCATCCGAAGTGTCTGGAAAACAAGTGTCATTGTTGCGGCTCCACTGCTGCTCTCCTTGATGCCACCGACTGAGGTCTGAGTGGAGGCCTTAGAGAATGGTAGAGGCCTCTTGTGGCCAAAAGGCAGTATTAGTATGGGCAGCGCCCTTGAGGGCTTCCACCATTTTAATGTAGTCAACTGGGTGTGACTTCCAATTTCATTGGCTGGATCCCTCCTGGTGACCCTGTCGGAGTCATGTCCAACAGTGTCATCAGGAGGGATCAGCCAATTGTGAAGATGAAAATGGATTACTTAAGAATGGAGATAGCTTCAGTTGCGCTGCCCATGCTGTCACAGATGCTATAATTGCACAGATAAATAGATGAGTCCTCTATCTATCTCTATGGTGGAGGCCGGTGTCTGCTGAGGATGTCTCCAGCCTTTTTGGCAGCACAGCGCCATGACAACACTAGCTTCTTCTTTCTTTCTTCAGGCGTCGTCTTTTCTCTTCCACTCTGTGTTAGATCACCGCTTTATGTCATTTGCTCTCTTGCTTTCTCTCTCTCTTCCTCTCTCTCCCTCTGTTTACTGCAGATGTCCTTGTTTTTGTGTTGCTTGAAGCGTGGCGGCGCCCTCACTGAGGTGGCCGTTTTGTTGCAGTACATTGGGTAAATACTTGGAGACAGATGGGTGGTGGTGGTGGTACACATGGCAGGTTCAGGCTCCGCCCTCAGCTAACAGACTGAGGGGTGGCCGTCAGCCCAAACATACTGCTCAGCCCGCAGGCACTCCATCAAACAACCCTAGCTTTATTTTGATCTCCTTATTTATTTTGATATTAATTTGTGCCTGTGGTCATGCTGTTTGCCATATATCCATTGCTAACAAATCAAAGAGATAACACTACATGGCCAAAAGTATATGGAAACCTGGTCGTTGAACATCTCATTCCGAAAGGTTGCTAGATCGAATCCCCGAGCTGACAAGGTAAAAATCTGTCGTTCTGCCCCTAGGCCGTCATTGTAAATAATAATTTGTTCTTAACTGACTTGCTTAGTTAAATAAAGGTAAAAAAAATAATAAAAAATACACAAAAAAAAAAAGTCATGACTCTCTTGGAAGGCGTTCCACTAGATGTTGGAACATTGCTGCGGGGACTTGCTTCCATTCATTGAATGCATTCAGTTGTACAACTGACTAGGTATCCCCCTTTCCCTTTCCATTCAGCCACAAGAGCATTAGTGACTTTGATCACTGATGTTGGGCGATTAGGCCTGAATTGCAGTGGGCGTTCCAATTCACCCCAAAGGTATTCAAGGGGGTTGACGTCAGGGCCCTGTGCAGGCCAGACAAGTTCTTCCATACCGATGTTGACAAACCATCTCTGCATGGACCTCGGTTTGTGCACGTGGCATTGTCATGCTGAAACAGGAAAGGGCCTTTCCCCAAACTGTTGCCACAAAGTTGGAAACACAGAATCGTCTAGAATGTAATTGTATGATATAACGTTAAGATTTCCCTTCACTGGAACAAAGGGGCCTAGTCCGAACCATGAAAAACAGCCCCTGACCATTATTCCTCATCCACCAAACTTTACAGTGTGCACTATGCATTGGGGCAGGTAGCGTTCTACTGGCATCCTCCAAAACCTGATTCATTCATCGGGCTGCCAGATGGTGGAGCGTGATTCATCAGGGCCGCATTTGATTAATCTAGAGGCAGCGTTTCCACTGCTCCAGAGTCCAATAGCGGCGAGCTTTACACAACTCCAGCTGAAGCTTGGCATTGCGCATGGTGATCTTAGGCTTGTGTGTGGCTGCTTGGCCATGGAAACCTATTTCATGAAGCTCCCGACAAACAGTTATGTTTGGAACTCGGTAGTAAGTGTTGCAGCCGAGAACCAGTGGCGATTTTAGCATGTAAATCTTGGTGGGGCAATCTCCCCCCCAAACATTTATTTATGCATGCCAGCAAAGCCACTACACAACACTAAACAATACATTAATTGTTAACAGTATAACAGTATAACATTAATTGTTAACAATATAACAGTGACAAACTGTGCCTACAGACTTTTAAGGCCTACATAAAGCTGTCCCAACCACAGCTTTCTTTTCAGCACCATGGAGTGAATCCTTACCACTGCTACACCTGGCTATCAGCGAAGCCTTGTCTGGCAGCGAAACAATTCATTCAGCCTCATTTACTGTCTTTTTTTAAAACAGCTGATATGGCTGACTTGCTTAAACAAATGTGGTTTCTATTGACAATTGATATGTACAAACTATGGCATAAGGGGACAACGACAAGCGGATAAGTGGCAATCCGTAATTTCAATTAAGACTTTAATGAGCTATCTAGGACGGACGTAGTCAATATAACTATTTACTCAGCACCTTTGAAATGTACAGCGACAGAATTCAGAACATTGGCCATTCTTACAGTATTCTCCCTGTATACCAAGTCAGAACTATAGGATAAATAAAGGGGGAATATAAGCACACAATGAAAGCTCTTACAATATTTGATGATTACATTTCTCTAAAGCAGGTTCTAGGCTACATGTGCACCACCAAGTTAGAACAGTAGGCTAAGTTATGACAGTGAAAGGAACCAAATGATTAGGGTGAGGCACATGGGCTACTAACAGCTTACTACACAACATACACTTAGTATTACTTTCTTATCTACAGTATACATATCTCCTTGGCATGTTACATCATTTATGCAGCAGTATACAATACATTTTGGACTCACCTTGTGCTGTGCTGACTTGAGCAGGTCCTTCTTGTGGGAACATTTTGTAATCAATGTCTGTCATTCTCTGGCCCTAGACAAAAAGAGCTGTGTGTGTGTGTGTCATTCTCTGGATTGGACCACGCAGCCGTTATACCACTCAGGAAGGAGACGCGTTTGGTCTCCTAGAGATGATAGTACTTTGCGAAATGTGAAAATCAATCCCAGAACAACAGCAAAAGACCTTGTGAAGATGCTGGAGGAAACAGGTACTAAAGTATCGATATCCACGGCAAAACGAGTCCTATGTCGACATTACCTGAAAGGCCACTCAGCAAGGAAGAAGCCACTGCTCCAAAACCTCCATAAAAAAGCCAGACTACGGTTTGCAACTGCACATAGGGACAAAGATCGTACTTTTTGGAGAAATGTATTCTGGTCTGATGAAACAAAAATAGAACTGTTTAATGGACAATGACCCAAAGCATTCTTCCAAAGTTGTGGCAAAATGGTTTAAGGACAACAAAGTCAAGGTATTGGAGTGGCCATCACAAAGCCCTGACATAAATCCTATAGAAAATTTGTGGGCAGAACTGAAAAGGCCTGTGCGAGCAAGGAGGCCTACAAACCTGACTCAGTTACACCAGCTCTGTCAGGAGGAATGGGCCAAAATTCACCCAACTTATTGTGGGAAGCTTGTGGAAGGCTACCAGAAACGTTTGACCCAAGTTAAACAATTTAAAGGCAATGTTACCAAATACTAATTGAGTGTATGTAAACTTCTGACCCGCTGGGAATGTGATGAAAGAATAAAAGCTGAAATAAATCCCTCTCTCTACTATTACTCTGACATTCTTAAAATAAAGTGGTGATCCTAACTGACCTAAGACAGGGAATTTTTACTAGGATTAAGTGTCTGTAATTGTGAAAAACTTAGTTTAAATGTATTTGGCTAAGGTGTATGTACATTTCTGACTTCAACTGTATATTTTTTTTACAATGTTTACAAATGGTTATGTGACACGTATTAATGCCAAAATAACATGCAAAAACAGCCCAAGAAAGTATAATATGCAATATATTAATAAATAAATCAATTGTAGCTGAAGAAGTGGGGCTCTGAATGACGGGTCGCCACTGTGCAGTCCAGACGATTTTTAGGCGCTTCAGCACACAGTGGCCCCATTCTGTGAGCTTGTGTGGCCTACCACTTAGCGGCTGAGCCGTTGTTGCTCCTCGACGTTTCCACTTCACAATAACAGCACTTACAGTGTACTGGGGCGGGGCAGAAATTTTACAAACGGACTTATTGGAAAGGTGGCGTCCTATTACGTTGCCACGTTGAAAGTCACTGAGCTCTTCAGTACAGGCCAGTCTACTCCCAATGTTTTCCTATGGAGATTGCATGGACATGTGCTCGATTCTATACACCTGTCAGCCGGGGATGTTACTAAAATAGCTGAATCCACTCATTTGAAGGGTTAGCGTGTCTTTTGGCCATGTAGTGTAGCTTATAAATGGGCCTTAATACCAGTGTCCATATGCCGCAAAACAAGACTATCGATATTACTGGGAAATTGTGTTTTTCTAGATAGCACTTGTGAGTTATGAGCGAAGCTGACATTTCCGCAGTAATAGAGGAGCGAGATTGGAAAACATGAGTGATAACCATGATTCTCCTGTGTTATGTGTAGCAGTAGCTGTCTTTGTCTGGGGACTTATTGTAGAGTTCAGTTTTTCAGTACTGAGAGGGCCATCCCAACAAAACCTGCTCATTTCACCATAGCCACAGTCCTCAAATTAGGACAGTCACATAAATTCTTAAACCTCTGAGAAAACCCATTTCATCCTTGAGATCTTCTAATCCCTACCACTTCCTCCTCAACCCCCATATTTTCTCTCTCTCTCACTCACTCACTCACTCACTCACACACACACACACACACACACACACACACACACACACACACACACACACACACTCACACACAGCAGAGTATAAGCAAGTCTACCCCTACAGCACCCATATTATTACACATCACCTAATCCTGTTTCACAAATCCAAGTACCTAAGGTTCCAGAGAGAAAATCCTATTGCCTCTGTACATTTTTCCATCTGTTTACCACAGAACAGTCCTCCACTCCAGACACTAACTTTATGCAGCTTCCTAATGCTCTCAGAAATCTACCCCTTCCATGTTGCCCAACTTTACACCTTATTTGTCCTGCATTTCAGTGCCTGCCTTGCTTACCCACATAGGCTTTGTTTGAGTCTGTGTGTTTTCTGTAACTACCTTGCCTGTTATTTTTTATTTCTCTGTTAATTTATTTATGCAGGTAGTTAAGTATTTATGCGTCTTTATTCCGACCTGTGTAATATGAGTCCGTCTCCTAATTTGGAAATGGACAGATTTTTCAATAGCCAGATATCGCCGTCTTCAGCCTAAGTGGAAGAACAGCCGTGAAAGGACTGCTGTGCCAACACGATTGATTAAGTAGAGTGTGTGTGTGTGGGTGGGCATGTGACCATGTAATTGTGTCTGCGTGCGCCAGTCATTCTGTGTGTGTGTGTGTGTGTGTGTTTGCTTGAACAAGTGTCTGTACATGCGTCCTTGTTTGTGTATGTGGAAGGGAGGACCATTGTGGGATGAGGAGCAGTGTCAATTGCTTCTAGGTAGGGAGGGAAGTGTGCGTGTGAATGTGTGTGCTAATGAGATTGACGACAGACTACCTCCCTCAGCCCAGCCCTCCCCCTCACTAGCCCACACTCTCATCCATTTTAACCTCATTTTCTAAGACTTCTCTGAAACAGGCAATTACAACTGTATTCATCTCATTACACTTGTGTAGACTTGAATGTTAGACCATGCAAAAATATATAGTGTTTAAGTCTTAAAATTTGTCCTAGAACTTGAGGACTGTTTTTGGCATAGTCTATAATAGGCATGGTGTTTAAGTGCTATGGTCATGGTCTTGAAGTGTTGCGGTCTTGAAGTGTTATGGTCTTGAAGTGTCGTGGTCTTGAAGTGTTGCGGTCTTGAAGTGTTGCGGTCTTGAAGTGTTACGGTCTTGAAGTGTTACGGTCATGGTCTTGTATCAGTATTTCACAGAGGTTATAGCTGTTCCACATTTTCAGTTTTGAGAGTTAAGCCTAAAAACATGAACATTTCATGCTTAGCCTATAGTACTAATAATAGACTGTGAATTATGATAAATACTTGCTCCTAAAGTAAGCTATATTGTCTGATTAATATTTTTGTGCACCTTGTTGACTTAGTGGATAAAAGAGCTTTGTTGCGTTCGAGCTTCAGTAAGTTAGTTATAGCTTAGCTTGCTCTCTGTGCTGCGGTGGCGATCATGATTAAATATTTGCTGTGCACCACTAAAAGGATAATCCATTTACCGCAGAAAAGTTAATGGTTCTTTCTATGGTGCTACTGTGCTATGATCCCCTCATAGACATGTCACAATATGAGCACCCCATACACATGTCACAATATGATCCCCTCATAGACATGTCCCAATATGATCCCCTCATAGACATGTCACAATAAGAGCACCTTATAGACATGTCACAATATGATCCCCTCATAGACATGTCACAATATGATCACCTCTTAGACATGTCACAATATGATCACCTCTTAGACATGTCACAATATGATCCCCTCATAGACATGTCACAATATTTGGAGTGTGTGTGCGAGACTAGAGCCACACTTATCTGCTAAATGAGTAGGTCTGGCAGTACATACAGTCTGACAATTCATACAGTTTAACAATTCATACAGTTTAACAATTCATAAAGTCTGACAATTCATAGTTTGACAACTCATACATGCTTCTACACCTGCATTGCTTGCTGTTTGGGGTTTTAGGCTGGGTTTCTGTACAGCACTGTGACATCAGCTTATGTAAGAAGGGCTTTATAAATACATTTGATTGATTGATTGATGCTTACAGTCTGCAGTGCTTACAGTCTGCAGTTCTTACAGTCTGCAGTTCTTAGTCTGTAGTGCTTACAGTCTGTAGTTCTTAGTCTGCAGTGCTTACAGTCTGCAGTTCGTACAGTCTGCAGTGCTTAAAGTCTGCAGTTCTTACAGTCTGCAGTTCTTACAGTCTGCACTTCTTACAGTCTGCAGTGCTTACAGTCTGCAGTGCTTAGTCTGCAGTGCTTACAGTCTGCAGTTCTTACAGTCTGCAGTTCTTACACTCTGCAGTTCTTACAGTCTTCAGTTCTTACAGTCTGCAGTGCTTACAATCTTCAGTTCTTACAGTCTGCAGTTCTTACAGTCTGCAGTGCTTACAGTCTGCAATGCTTAGTCTGCAGTGCTTACAGTCTGCAGTGATTACAGTTCGCAGTCTGCAGTGTTTACAGTCTGCAGTGTTTACAGTCTGCAGTGTTTACTTTTACATAATTCCATAATGTGCTTGACTGAGGCACGGCAGCTGTGTGAGGTGTGGGAGTAACTTAACGTGCATGGTGGAGAATCCTTTTCAGCACGCATGATTACATCTTCTTCAGCCAATATGAATTACCAGTGATACATTCTGTAGCATGCACAAGTAGACTAGACGGCCCTAGTCTACATGGTACAGATGGGTCATTTTGATGTAGAATTGTCTAATTGAAATAGAGAGAGAGAGAACCATATTGAGACATATAATGGCAGTGGTGTAAAGTACTTAAGTAAAATTACTTTAACGTACTACTTAAGTAGATTTTTGGGGTATCTGTACTTTATATTTTTGACAACTTTTACTTTTACTTCACTACATTCCTATAGTAAATTATGTACTTTTTACTCCATACATTTTCCCTGACACCCAAAGTACTCTTTATATTTTGAATGTTTAGCAGGACAGAAAATGGTCAAATTCACACTTACCAAGAGAACATCCCTGGTCATCCCGACTGCGTCTGATCTGGCAGACTCACTAAGCACATGCGTCATATGTGAATGATGTCTGAGAGTTGGAGCATTGCCCCTGGCTATCTGTAAATAAATAAAAACTAGAAAATGTGGCCGTCTGCTTTGCCTTATAGAAGGAATTTGAAATGATTTATACCTGTACTTTTACTTTTGATACTTAAGTATATTTAAAACCAAATACTTTTAGACTTTTACTCAAGTAGTTTTTGTACTGGGTGACTTTCACTTTTACTGGAGTCATTTTCTATTAACATATCTTTACTTTTACTCAAGTATGATAATTGGGTACTTTTTCCACCACTGCATAAAGTGACAAAGATGATAGTAGTACATTATTTTCTATCACAGACGTATTCAATCACACAATTGTTTTATTTTATATTTAACTTGGCAAGACAGTTAAGAAAAATTCTTATTTACAATGATGATAAACGGGGGCAGAACAACAGAATTTCACCTTGTCAGCTCTGGGATTCGATCGAGCAACCTTTCAGTTACTGGCCCAACACTCTAACCACTAGGCTACCTGCCACCCCCATCATCAGCACAGTAAACAATCTGAACACAGTAAACCTGAACACAGTAAACCTGGAGAGGAATGTGTTTTCATCTGACATGTTTATTAAAAAAAATGAAATTATTTATGAAAAAAAAGTTGTTTATATATGCAACATCTATATGTTATAAATAATTGTTGATTTTTGCTCACTTGATATTTCAGTGTGAGATAGGAACTTATCATGTTATTATATTGCACGATTCCATATCATTATTTTCAACAATAGACTCCGTATAAATCAATTGAATTGCGGTAATAAATAATTATCCCTGTATCGATCAATGATCTGTCACTTTAATGGGTTGTAAAGCAAACAATTGTCAACCCTTAACAGTAGTCTCAAAAATAGATGATACCGGTATTAATTGACTGATTATGATCAAGTTTAACACCAGTAATTCACTGTACTGACATGTTCATTGTATCGACGTGCATTATAAAAATAAGAAAGCAGAGACACTTCAGAAATACCGTTGATATTCTCGGACTGCTTAGAGAAGTCGATTCCATGGATGAAGACATCAATCAATCAAATGTATTGATAAAGCCCTTTGACCATGTTTTTCCCAATGCACGTCAACATGGAAACAACCAGGAGTCACGTTGTTCATGCTTCATTCATTCATACTGTTTAAGTGAAGTTTTCATGTATTTAGTTATTTTCAGGGGAAAAAGCTTCAGTTCTTCAGCATCTGCACGGGGAAGGAAAGGCAGATTGACCGCAGGGGGCGTTGATCCAGGCTGGGCTGCAGGGCTGCCTCCAAGGCAGTAAGCCTCACCAGATAGCCCCATTAAAAAGCACCCCTCTGTCGAGCCCATCTAGTTAATGCGGAGGAAAGACATAACATTGTCTGGGCGTAGTAGGAGATTTACTGCCAGCCTGCCTGCCTGCCTGACCTCGTCATGTATCTGTAGATGTTTGTGGATAAAACCTGATCTCCAGAGGAAGTCAAAGATGGCCCATTACGAGATGATCTTTCCGCTGCTGCGCCATTTTTCAGGTACACTGCGTCACTTCCTGAAATGAGTCAGTTCAGGCCTCGTACCATAAAAGCCCGGTGATAGAGGCTGTGGTGTGTGCTTTTCAGTGGTAGGAGTGGCTTGTGTTGTCAGAATAGTGAATGGCGGCCCTGACTGAGAACAGATGGGGAGGGGAAAGGGGGATACCTAGTCAGTTGTACAACTGAAATGTGTCTTCCACAATTAATCTGAGAGGTGCGGAGGGCTACCTTAATTGACATCCACGTCTTCGGTGCCCGGGGAACAGTGGGTTAACTGCCTTGCTCAGGGGCAGAAAGACAGATTTTTACCTTGTCACCTTGGGGATTCGATCCAGAAACCTTTTGGGTACTGGCCCAACGCTCCTACCTGCCAGGCTTCCTGCCGCCCTGAGGAGGGAGATGGGGAAAGAGGTGAGGAGGGAGGAAACCGACCCCCTGGGAGACCTCATCTATTAATGAATGATGAGACTGGGATGGTGGGCGAGACCAAACCCTAGATGGCTCACAGTTAACTCACTAGTAGCTATTGCATGCACTTATCATGTTGTTCATTCAGCCCTCTTCTTCTCTCACACGTCACACATCATCAGCACAGCTGGAATTATTTATGGGAAAAAAGTTGTGTATCTATGCAGCATCTACAGTTGAAGTCGCAAGTTTACATACACCTTAGCCAAATATATTTAAACTCACTTTTTCATAATTCCTGACATTTAATCCTAGTAAAAATTCCCTGTCTTAGGTCAGTTAGGATCACCACTTTATTTTAAGAATGTGAAATGTCAGAATAATAGCTGGTGTAACTGAGTCGGGTTTGTAGGCCTCCTTGCACGCACAAGCTTTTTCAGTTCTGCCCACAAATGTTCTATAGGATTGAGGTCAGGGCTTTGTGATGGCCACTCCAATACCTTGACCTTGTTGTCCTTAAGCCATTTTGCCAACTTTGGAAGAATGCTTTGGGTCATTGTCCAATAAACAGTTCTATTTTTGTTTCATCAGACCAGAATACATTTCTCCAAAAAGTACGATCTTTGTCCCCACCGTAGTCTGGCTTTTTTTATAGTGGTTTTGGAGCAGTGGCTTCTTCCTTGCTGAGCGGCCTTTCAGGTTATGTCAATAAAGGACTTGTTTTGCTGTAGCAACAAGGTCCTTTGCTGTTG
The DNA here is from genome assembly GCF_045791955.1 of Oncorhynchus clarkii lewisi. NCBI lineage: Eukaryota > Metazoa > Chordata > Actinopteri > Salmoniformes > Salmonidae > Oncorhynchus > Oncorhynchus clarkii. The sequence continues at coordinate 11,953,224 of NC_092152.1, forward strand.
TTCTGGGATTGATTTGCACTTTTCACACAAAAGTACTATCATCTCTAGGAGACCGAACGCGTCTCCTTCCTGAGCAGTATGACGGCTGCGTGGTCCCATGTTTATACTTGCGTACTATTGTTTTTACAGACGAACGTGGTACCTTCAGGCATTTCGAAATTGCTCCCAAGGATGAACCAGACTATTTTTTTTTTGAGGTCTTGGCTGATTTCTTTTGATTTTCCCACGATGTCAAGCAAAGAGGCACTCATTTTGAAGGTAGGCCTTGAAATACATCCAAAGGTACACCTCCAATTGACTCAAATGATGTAAATTAGCCAATCAGAAGCTTCTAAAGCCATGACATAATTTTCTGGAATTTCCTAAGCTGTTTATAGGCACAGTCAACTTAGTGTATGTTATCTTCTGACCCACTGGAATTGTGATACAGTGAATTATAAGTGAAATAATATGTCTGTAAACAATTGTTGGAAAAATGACTTGTGTCATGCACAATGTAGATGTCCTAACTGACTTGCTAAAACTATAGTTTATTAACAAGAAATTTGTGTAGTGGTTGAAAAACAAGTTTTAATGACTCCCACCTAAGTGGATGTAAACTTCTGACTTCAACTGTATGTGTTATGAAATAATTGTTGATTTTTGCTCAGTGTGAGATAGGATCTCATCATGTTATTACAGTATATAGCACGATTCCATATAATTATTTTCAACAATAGATTCCGTATAAATCAATGGAATTGCAGCAATAAATCATTCTCCCTCTGTCACTTTAATGGTTTGTAAGTAAACAATGAATAGTAATCTCTATAATAGTTACAAGAGAAAACAGTAATGAGATAAATGTCTCCAATGGGGTTGGTTCCCTTCATAGATAAATGTCTCCAATGGGGTTGGTTCCCTTCATAGATAAATGTCTCTAATGGGGTTGGTTCCCTTCATAGATAAATGTCTCTAATGGGGTTGGTTCCCTTCATAGATAAATGTCTCTAATGGGGTTGGTTCCCTTAATAGATAAACATCTCCAATAAGTTTGGTTCCCTTCATAGATAAACGCCTCCAATAAGTTTGGTTCCCATCATAGATAAACATCTCCAATAAGTTTGGTTCCCATCATAGATAAACGTCTCCAATAAGTTTGGTTCCCATCATAGATAAACATCTCCAATAAGTTTGGTTCCCTTAATAGATAAACATCTCCAATAAGTTTGGTTCCCATCATAGATAAACATCTCCAATAAGTTTGGTTCCCTTAATATATAAACATCTCCAATAAGTTTGGTTCCCATCATAGATAAACATCTCCAATAAGTTTGGTTCCCATCATAGATAAACATCTCCAATAAGTTTGGTTCCCATCATAGATAAACATCTCCAATGGGGTTGGTTCCCTTCATAGGTAAACATCTCCAATGGGTTTGGTTCCCTTCATAGATAAATGTATCAAATCAAATGTATTTATTTACATCAGCTGATATCTCAAAGTGCTGTACAAAAACCAAGCCTAAAACCACAAACAGCAAGCAATGCAGGTGTATGGTGTCTAGGAAAAACTCCCTAGAAAGGCCAAAACCTAGGAAGAAACCTAGAGAGGAACCAGGTTATGAAGGGTGGCCAGTCCTCTTATCCAATGGGTTTGGTTCCCTTCATAGATAAACGTCTCCAATGGAGTTGGTTCCCTTCATAGATAAACATCTCCAATGGGTTTGGTTGCCATCATATTATCATGAGGATGATATCTCACAGGCACCCACTCTCTTCTCTGTAATGTGCCTCAGACCAGGGCTGTGTCCCAAATGTCACCCGTTTCTCTATGTAGGGCACTACTTTTGATCAAGGCCCATAGACTCTGGTCAAAAGTAGTGCACTACATAGGGCCTATAGACTCTGGTCAAAAGTAGTGCACTACATATTGGATAGGGTTCCATTTGGGATGCAGGTCAGGTCTCTTTAAAGGGGTCAATAGTTTACAGGTCTATTTAAAGGGGTCAATATTAAATGTAAAAAGAGTGACTGATGCGCTGTCTGACCCCTTGACCTCGCCTGTAATGACATGAAATAGATTCGGCACAGAAATTACGTTAAAGGCCGGGTACGGTATATAAACACTCCTTAATATATATACGGTATATAAACACTCCTTAATATATATACGGTATATAAACACTCCTTAATATATATACGGTATATAAACACTCCTTAATATATATACGGTATATAAACACTCCTTAATATATATACGGTATATAAACACTCCTTAATATATATACGGTATATAAACACTCCTTAATATATATACGGTATATAAACACTCCTCCTAATATATATACGGTATATAAACACTCCTTAATATATATACGGTATATAAACACTCCTTAATATATATACGGTATATAAACACTCCTTAATATATATACGGTATATAAACACTCCTTAATATATATACGGTATATAAACACTCCTTAATATATATACGGTATATAAACACTCCTTAATATATATACGGTATATAAACACTCCTTAATATATATACGGTATATAAACACTCCTTAATATATATACGGTATATAAACACTCCTTAATATATATACGGTATATAAACACTCCTTAATATATATACGGTATATAAACACTCCTTAATATATATACGGTATATAAACACTCCTTAATATATATACGGTATATAAACACTCCTTAATATATATACGGTATATAAACACTCCTTAATATATATACGGTATATAAACACTCCTTAATATATATACGGTATATAAACACTCCTTAATATATATACGGTATATAAACACTCCTTAATATATATACGGTATATAAACACTCCTTAATATATATACGGTATATAAACACTCCTTAATATATATACGGTATATAAACACTCCTTAATATATATACGGTATATAAACACTCCTTAATATATATACGGTATATAAACACTCCTTAATATATATACGGTATATAAACACTCCTTAATATATATACGGTATATAAACACTCCTTAATATATATACGGTATATAAACACTCCTTAATATATATACGGTATATAAACACTCCTTAATATATATACGGTATATAAACACTCCTTAATATATATACGGTATATAAACACTCCTTAATATATATACGGTATATAAACACTCCTTAATATATATACGGTATATAAACACTCCTTAATATATATACGGTATATAAACACTCCTTAATATATATACGGTATATAAACACTCCTTAATATATATACGGTATATAAACACTCCTTAATATATATACGGTATATAAACACTCCTTAATATATATACGGTATATAAACACTCCTTAATATATATACGGTATATAAACACTCCTTAATATATATACGGTATATAAACACTCCTTAATATATATACGGTATATAAACGGTCCGAGAATCCCAAATTAGGCTTAAGAGGTTGATTTTATTAATGAAATCCTATATTCTTGCATGTGCTACAGCAGATTTTTCCACATTGTCGTTTTCATTGAGATCTTGAATTTCTGCCATGTGATGATTTGACATTGTCATGTCTCCATATTCAGGAATCAAAATCCTTCCAAAATCATAATGATGATCCCTAATCTTCTAACAGGTGACTGAGAACTCTTTCATCATTTTGGAAACAAACACATTTCATCCATGAATTGCTATTCTGTGTGAAATAAAAATCACTGGGAATGCTCCATGCTTGGCCACCTCTGGCACATAATCACGACACTGGTGACCTTCAGCTCCTCAGAGCGCTGTCATCCTCCACGAGTGATCTATTCTGCCCTGGGTGAGCCTCACCACAGCTCCTCAATGCTCTGTGATCCTCTCTTCAGCCCTAGGTGAGCCTCGCCACAGCTGGGCCCCCCTGAGTATAGCCCAGAGAAAGAGCGAGAGAGCGTGCTTGTATCTGTGTGGGTTTGCGGGGAGGGGACAGATATGACAGTTGTAACCCATACCCTCAGGATCAGGTGACGGGGGTGGTGGTAGGCAGGGAAGGAGGCGGGGTGATGAGCAAGGAGCCTTGTCTCTCTGGGTGTCCAGAGGGGCTGTATTCCAACAGAGGACAGGGGCCAGATGGCTTGGCTTTAGTTTTTGCTCGTCACACACGATATGTGATTACCTCCAGGTAATCCCTGGAAGTTGGAATGATGATTAATAATGAGTTGTAATGCGTAGTATATATTGCACAACAGCACCAGGCAAAGTAAGGCAGGTATCCAGTATAGCTAGCCAGGAAAATATCAGCCTTGGAATTGATGCCAAGTTCAAAATCATTTCCCAACATTGAAAAACAATACGTCTTGACAAATAAGGTTTTTGCAACTTGATATTGATGAAACTCTTCATACCAATGTTTCATTTCACTTTCTTCTTTCTTCAATCACAAAGTGATTGAATCCAAGGTCAAGGATACAGTATTTTTTCCACAATATGCCTATGAGATAAACGCAGTAAACATGGAAACCTTTGGCCATGTAGAGACTGCGGAATCAATTTACAACATTGTGTTATGTCAGAGCACACAGCTGCTAAGATAGGTGAATCACTCTAGCCTATGAAAACATGCGGATTCTGGCTAAAAACAAGCTTTCTTCATCGTTTCCCCAGAGAAGGTGTATGAGGATCTTGAACATGGAGACTCTCCGGCCCAGCTCAGTGATAATATCTGGAGCCCAGTTAGAAGGCGCTGGAGCAGGACTGGGGACAGCCCACACCGGCCCATCTGACAGCCAGGAGTCAAACACCACACACCCACAGAAAGTCTGGGGACAGAGACATCAGACAAGGCCTGATAGCAGAGGGGATGTCATGTGTAAAGATGCAACGAGTGATTCCCAGTCATGTGGATCTGTTTATTCAGGGCTCTGCGACTGAGAGACCTGGACAGATTCAGTTTTACAACTAGTTATTTATGACTTGAAATGTCTGTCAGTTTGACATAATTACACATTATGTAAGTGCAAACCACAAGTGTCTGACCATTGGCCATGTTCCCTATTGGGTCTTGTGTAAATTGGGGAGTTTGTTTGTGCCAAATTTGTTTGCAGACAACAATTTTCTATCTAACAATCTAAGGTTTGCAGTAGGCAGTTGTGAATATTTGTATGGCTCCGTCTGATTCAAGGCAAGATGTTTATCTGTGTTTGTGCCAAATCAATCAGACCAGCTCCAACTACATGTCTGAATCTCAAATGGCATCAATGACCGGCCTTGTTGGTAGGCTTTCTGACAAGACAGGTGGATGAATGACCGGTTCTCCTTGACTTTAATAGCATGCCAGCTGATTTTAATAGTCCTTTGTCACACCTTCCATTTCACCTTGTGCTACCTTAGCCTTGAAGGTACCATGCTTGTGACACATTCATGAATAATTTCCATGGGTGTTTGTCAGTGTACCTTACCCTTCTATCTGATGCAACTCTGTGAAAGTGCAAGAGCAGGGCAACACATTGTACCAAATTAATATGTAATGAGACTTCATATAATAACAAATAAACCATAGAACAATGAAGACAGAAATATATCTGGAAATCAGAGAAATGTGTCTGTAGGAAATGGAACTTTGGCAACCAATTTGCAGTTATGTGATAACTTTCACACTTAAATGTGTCACTTTAGTCTTGTGTTAGTTGTTCCGTGGAGTAACAGTGAGGTGAGAGTTTCTCCGCATCGCTTATTTGATCTCTCACTCTCCCTCTTCTATGCAACAGGAAAGGAGTCAGTGGCCAAACGGCTTCTTCTAGCCATACTATACAAACCCCTAACAACACCTAACAACATTCCATCACACTTTATCTGAGTAGTCATCATAATGCCAACTGACATTGGGATGACTGACAATAGTCCCAGTCACGCCAGATGACAACAGAAATTATAGTTATATCTGACTACAGATACGTTCAAATACACTGTGCACAAAACATTAAGAACACCTGCTCTTTCCATGACATAGACTGACCAGGTGAATCAAATCCAATCAAATTGTCTTTGTCACATGCTCCGAATCTTACAGTGAAATGCTTACGTACAAGCCCTTAACCAGCAATGCAGTTTATAAAATGTACCTAAAACAAATTTAAATACGAAATAAAAGTAACAACTAATTAAAGAGCAGCAGTAAAATAACAATAGTGGGACTATATACAGGGGGTACTGGTACAGAGTCAATGTGTGGGGGCACCAGTTAGTCGAGGTAATATGTACATGTACAGTAGATAGAGTTATTAAAGTGACTATGCATAGATAACAACAGAGAGTAGCAGAGAACAGTCTATGACTAGGGTGGCTGGAGTTTTAGGGCCTTCCTCTGACACTGCCTGGCATAGAGGTCCTGGATGGCAGGAAGCTTGGCCCCAGTGATGTACTGGACTGTACACACTACCTTCTGCCAAAGGGGGTGATGCAACCAGTCAGGATGCTCTCGATGGTGCAGCTGTAGAATCTTTTGAGGATTTGAGGACCTATGCCAAATCTTTTCAGTCTCCTGAGGGGGAATAGGTTTTGTCGTGCCCTTTTCATGACTGTCTTGGTGTGCTTGGACCATAATAGTTTGTTGGTGATGTGGACACCAAGGAACTTGAAGCTCTCAACCTGCACCACTATAGCCCCGTCAATGAGAATGGGGGCATGCTCGGTCCTCCTTTTCCTGTGGTCCACAATTATCTCCTTTGTCTTGATCACATTGAGGGAGAGGTTGTTGTCCTGGCACCACACGGCCAGGTCTCTGACCCCCCCCTATAGGCTGTCTCATCATTCTCGGTGATCAGACCTACTACTGTTGTGTCATTGGCAAACTTAATGATGGTGTTAGAGTTGTGCCTGGCCGTGCAGTCATGAGTGAACAGGAGGGGACTGAGCACGCACCCCTGAGGGACCCCCGTGTTGAGGATCAGCATGGCGGATGTGTTGTTACCTAACCTTAGCACCTGGGGGCGGCCCGCCAGGAAGTCCAGGATCCAGTTAAAGAGGGAGGTGTTTAGTCCCAGGGTCCTTGGTGATGAGCTTTGAGGGCACTATGGTGTTGAACGGTGAGCTGTAGTCAATGAATAGCATTCTCAATGAATAGGTGTTCCTTTTGTCCAGGTGGGAAAGGGCAGTGTGAGTGCAATAGAGATTGCATCATCTGTGGATCTGTTAGGGCGGTATGCAAATTGGAGTGGGTCTAGGGTTTCTGGGATAATGGTGTTGATGTGAGCCATGACCAGCCTTTCAAAGCACTTCATGGCTACAGACGTGAGTGCTACGGGTTAGTAGTCATTTAGGCAGGTTACCTTAGTGTTCTTGGGCATAGGGACAATGGTGGTCTGCTTGAAACATGTTGGTATTACAGACTCAGACAGGGAGAGGTTGAAAATGTCAGTGAAGACACTTACCAGTTGGTCAGCACATGCTCGGAGTACACGTCCTGGTAATTTGTCTGGCCTTGCGGCGTTGTGAATGTTGACCCGTTTAAAGGTCTTACTCACATTGGCTGCAGAGAGCGTGATCACACAGTCGTCCGGAACAGCTGATGCTCTCATGCATGTTTCAGTGTTACTTGCCTCGAAGCGAGCATAGAAGTAATGTAGCTCGTCTGGTAGGCTCGTGTCACCGGGCCTCTCTCGGCTGTGCTTCCCTTTGTAGTCTGTAATAGTTTGCAAGCCCTGCCACATCCGACGAGCATCAGAGCCGGTGTAGTATGATTCAATCTTTGTCCTGTATTGATGCTTTGCCTGTTTGATGGTTCATTGGGGGGGCATAGAGGGATTTCTTATAAGCTTCCGGGTTAGAGTCTCGCTCCTTAAATCGGCAGCTCTAGCCTTTAGCTCAGTGCGGATTTTGCCTGTAATCGATGGCTTCTGGTTGGGGTATGTACGTACAGTCATTGTGGGATGACATCATCGATGTTGATGAAGCCAGTGACTGATGTGATGTACTCCTCAATGCCATCGGAGGAATCCCGGAACATATTCCATTCTGTGCTAGCAAAACAGTCCTGTAGCTCTGCCTCATCTGATCACTTTTTTATTTACCGAGTTACCGGTGCTTCCTGATTACATTTTTGCTTGTAAGCAGGAATCCGGAGGATAGAATTATGGTCAGATTTGCCAAATGGAGGGTGAGGGAGAGCTTTGTACGCATCTCTGTGTTTGGCGTAAAGGTGGTCTAGAGTTTTTCCCCTCTGGTTGCACATTTAACATGCTGGTATTAATTTTGTAAAACATATTTAAGTTTCCCTGCATTAAAGTTCTCGGCCACTAGGAGCGCCACCTCTGGATGAGGGTTTTCCTGTTTGCTTATGGCGGTATACAGCTCATTGAGTGCGGTCTTAGTGCCAGCATCGGTCTGTGGTGGTATGTAGACAGCTACGAAAAATACAGATAAAAACTCTCTAGGTAGATAGTGTGGTCTACAGCTTATCATGAAATACTTTACCTCAGGCGAGCAAAACCTAGAGACTTTGTTAGATATCGTGCACCAGCTGTTGTTTACAAGTATGTATAGACCGCCAACCCTGTCTTACCAGATGCTGCTGTTCTATCCTGCCGATACGGTGTATAACCAGCCAGCTGTATGTTGATAATGTCATTGTTCAGCCACGACTCGGTGAAACATAAGATATTCCCGTTGGTAGTTTAATCTTGCTCGTAGGTCATGGATTTTATTTTCCAATGATTGCACGTTGGCCAATAGAACAGATGGCAGTGGGGGTTTACTCGCTGACCTACGAATTCTCAGAAGGCATTTTCTCTGTCTTCTCTACACGCAAAATGCCTGGGTTTTGGGCTTGTTCCCGGGAAAGCAGTATTACCTTCACGTCGGACTCGTTAAAGGAAAAAGCTTCTACCAGTTATGAACTTGGTGCACACCATACCCATGTTTCCCGTTAAAAAGACCTATCACAAAACTGTGCATGCTTGAACGAGCATTATAACTCCGCCTGAAAAACGCCCACCATTCCTTTTATGGTGACAATAACGCCCTTATTTGCTGTATACTTGGGAAATATTGGCTTTAGGCCAAGACAGTATCTAAAGGAAGTAGCAATGCCAAACTTGATCAAAATGTGGTTAGAGGTGTTGGCAGAATTTTTTCAGTGACATTTGCTATAGCCTAACTGACCGTTTCTGAAAGACAAAAACAATTGCAAATTGTTGTGGACCTGTAAACAGATTGTATGAATACAATGTTTTGCTTTTTTGGAGGGGGGGGGCAAAATATGCTCCACTGCATGCAAATTCTGAAACATTCTAAATGTTTTGTTTTGTTTTACTACATAAGGCTATGCAAAATATCAGCTGTCTGTTCACATGTTAAGTTCTACTCTGTGTTATAAACAACGCTTCCTTTTGGGGAGCAAAGAGAGCAATAACTTAAAATTATAATAGCCTGTCTAATAGGGGTGAACTGTATCTTCTACCATTAAAACCTCTACAGGATTGGTGGGTCCCCCTCGTGACGGTTGAGCTAACGTAGGCTAATGCGATTAGCATGAGGTTGTCAGTAACAAGAACATTTCCCAGGACCTAGACATATCTGATATTGGCAGAAAACTTAAATGATTAATGTAACAGCACTGTCCAATTTTCAGTAGCTATTACAGTGAAAGAATACCATGCTATTGTTGAGGAGAGTGCACAGTTATGAGCTTGAAAAGTTATTAATGAACCAATTAGGCACATTTGGGCAGTCTTGATACAACATTTTGAACAGAAATGCAATGTTTCATTGAAATGCAATGTTTCATTTCAGTCTAAAACTTTGGCCAAAATCTAAATTGCGCCTGGGCTGGAATAATACATTATGGCCTTTCTCTTTCAAAGATGAAAAAATACAAAAAATGCATGTTTTATTTTTGTATTACCTTTTACCAGATCTAATGTGTTATATTCTCCTACATTCATTTCACATTTCCACAAACGTCAAAGTATTTCCTTTCAAATAGTATCAAGAATATTCATATCCTTGCTTCAGGTCCTGAGCTACAGGCAGTTAGATTTGGGTATGTCATTTTATGCGAAAAACGCTACGGATCGGAAAGCATAGAGCAAAATACTTGAAATAGCTTATCTATTTACTAGGTTACTGTGAAGTGGGTCCAGTTAAATGATAGATAGGACAAATGGTTGCCTATCCTAACTTGTTGTAGGCCCATTGGCTATTTCGCGAGTATGACACCATCACAGTCAGAAAAGGTGATGAATTTATTTTGCAATTATCATGAAAATGAAATAAATAATAGGACATAGATGCCTATTACTAATTATTTTAGAATTAAAAGAAAACACAAATAGCTGTTCTCACTGACGGCAAATAGTTGCATGTTGTTATTACCTGCTTTTGTTGTTGTTATGAATAAGAGCGTCATCATATATTCCAATTTGCACAAGGCTACTAGTGCCGTGCAATGCTTCAACCACTAGAAACAGTGTGCACTCACTGTCTAAAGGTTTCGGGAGGATATACACATTCTCATGTCAAGTTCAGTTTTTAGAAAGGCCAACTTTTGAATGAAAACTGGCCCACACATGTTTTGGGCCATATTTTGTGCATATGCAACTTTATAAATGAGACCCCAGGACAAAATATAAACCCAAAATTGGGGATATGATGAAAAGCACATCCATAACAATATAAAGAATGCAACCTTTTGCCATTAGTGAGAAGAGCGAAAATCTATTTTTCAAATCTAAAATAATTAGACTTCTTTTTCCTATTTTATTTTCATAACCATTGCAGAATATATTCTACATTTTTTTGGCCCTAATGGGTTAATATTCCCCAAGGAGTCATTACCATGCACATCAATCATTTAATGGAACCTAGTAGCCTACTAAATAGATAGGCTATGTATTTCAAGTTTTGCAATATCATAGGCAGCGGGGTTTATAATACCAGTATACGGTCAAATTGAACAGTTGATCTGTTACACCAACCCGGTCTCAGAACATTTCATATTATTCTGTACGTAAATCCGAGACAATCCATTTATTCTGATATGTTAAGTTTGGTATGGTTACATAAGACAGAAACGAAAGGAGGGTGGTTGATCAGGGTGGATGGGTCGAGCAATCCAAAGGCTGCAAGTTCGAATCTCATTACGGAGAACTTTAGCATTTCAGATAATTAGCAACTTGTCAACTACTTACTACTTTTTAGATACTTTGCAACTACATAGAATGTTAGCTAACCATTCACCTAACCCTAACCTTAACCCTTTTAGCTAACCCTTCCCCTAACCTTAACCCTTTAACCTAAATCCTAAAATTAACCCTAACCCCTAGCCTAGCTATTGTAAGCGAGCTAGCTAACGTTAGCCACCTAACCACCTCTTTGGAATTTGTAACATATCATACATTTCGAAAATTCATAACATATTGCACATTTTGCAAATTCAAAACATATAATATGAATTGTAATTCGTAACATATCATATGACATGGATGATGGAGACCCACAAATGAATACATACCATATGAAATGTACCATATCATACTGAATGGAGTTTACATTGAAGTAGGCCTTCAGTGCATTCGGAAAGTATTCAGACACCTTCACTTTTTCCACATTTTGTTACGTTCCCGAGTGGCACAGCCGTCCGCGATCGGGAGACTGCGCACAATTGGCCCAATTTAATTTTGCTAAATGAAATAAACTGAAATATCACATATACATAAATATTCTGACCCTTTACTCAATACTTTGTTGAAGCACCTTTGGCAGCGATTACAGCCTTGAGTCTTCTTGAGTATGACGCTACAAGCTTGCCACGCCTGTATTTGGGGAGTTTCTCCCATTCTTCTCTGCAGATCCTCTCAAGCTCTGTCGTGTTGGATGGGGAGCGTTGCTGCACAGCTATTTTCAGGTTTCTCCAGAGATGTATAAGTCGGGGCTCTGGCTGGCCCACTCAAGGACATTCAGAGACTTGTCCCGAAGCCACTCCTGCGTTGTCTTGGCTGTATGCTTAGGTTCGTTGTCTTGTTGGAAGGTGAATCTTGGCCACAATCTGAGGTCCTGAGAGCTCTGGAGCAGGTTTTCATCTCTTTGAATTTTTCTTTGTTCATCTTTCCCTCGATCCTGACTAGTCTCCCAGTCCCTGACGCTGAAAAACATACAGTACCAATTGGAGAACCTCCCCAGATACAGGTGTACCAAGCTTGTAGCGTCATACCCAAGAAGACTGGAGGCTGTAATCGCTGCCAACGGTGCTTCAACAAGGTACTGAGTAAAGGGTCTGAATAGTTAATACATTTGCAAAACAAAAAAAAAGTACTTTGTCATTACTGGGTATTGTGTGTAGATTGATGAGAGGAAAAAACAATTGAATCCATTTTAGAATAAGGCTGTAATGTAACAAAATGTAGAAAAAGTCATGGGGTCTGAATACTTTCCGAATGCACTGTATACTGCAGAAAATCTTCATTTAATCATGACAGTGTTGCGAGGACATTGTTCTGCTCCCTGTTAGGGTTTCCATTCCCAGAGGATTAACCCTGCTCTCTGAAATTCAGTCAGTCAGTTACTCCCAGTCCCAGGCACTGGCTTTTGAGTGAGGGGGAGGACCATGTCCAGGTCCCCCTGCTCTGCTCCACTCTGCTCCCTCACATCACCCATGGGCTTTGTTTTGATCCCACTGCCATCCATTATGCTCAGTCACCTCTTAAGCCCTCTGTGTCCTCAAGATCTTTCCTCTCCTCTCCTCATTCACACAGCACATTCCCCTCTTCCCACTACCATGACCGTGGAACGATGTCTTTGGGTGGGGGTGCTGTCGAGTAAAGGGGGGGGTCCTCTGCTCATACAGGAGTAATAAAGTTATTTGTATATACAGTACCAGTCAAATGTTAGGGCACACCTACTCATTCCAGTTCTACATTGTAGAACAGTAGTGAAGACATCAAAACTATGAAATAACACAAATGGAATCATGTAGTAACCAAAAAAGTGTTAAACAAATCAAGATATATATAATATTTGAGATTCTTCAAAGTAGCCACCCTTATCTTTGATGACAGCTTTGCACATTCTTGGCATTCTCTCAACACACAATACCAATATGATACATAAATGACAACAAACCAATGGTCATGACCATCAAAGGGGCCATTGGTTGTTAATGACTTGATGAACTGTGCTAATTTGGAAGGACAGTCAGAGAGACATTATTGTAGTGTACAGTCTTTTGGCTGAAACCGTGGACCAGTGGCAGGGAGTGTCACACATAGTAAGAGGATGTGGGTCATTATACGACATGTATCAGTAGTGAGAACTGATAGCTGGATGAGGAGTCAAGGATTAGTCCACTAAGCTTGTTGTGACCACAGATTGTGGGGCAGCAGCAATCAAAATGAGCACAGAGCCTTGCCAGTAGGGATTAGAGAGATGTGGTGGGGAGGGTGCTGGTCTAGCTGTGCTGGTACGTTTACTGGCAAACACCAGAGAAGTCCCGTTGCTATGTTACAGTAGATCACTAACCAAACAGAATTCCCATCGATTTTTTTTTATAACATACGGCGAATGTCATTACTGTGCCTATTTTTGGTTGTCCATTATCAGAGGAATATACATTATCTTACATTATATTTGGATACATTGTCATTTTGTATCCAGCAATGGGCTGTGAGCACTTTGTATTGTTTACGAGGTCCCACTAATACTGACAGCCCTCGCTCTCTCTCTCTCTCTCTCTCTCTCTCTCTCTCACCGTGTCTGTTACCCAGAAAGCTTTGTTGTCCCTCAACCAACATGTTTCTGCTTAACTGGTTTAACAAAGACATTTAGTACATGCACAAGATACTGTTTGCTGTGGCGACATGGAGCTTTCCCTGTCTCTTTTTTAACCTACTACAGAAATGAGCTTAGTCAGTGGTCAATGTAAAACTAGCTATATCATGATTGAGGACTTATTCTGACACTGCCTGTGTTACATTAGGAGAGGTGAAAATGGGACTCAGAAGTACCACAAAGGTGAACAATCAATACATGATTGTGAGAGGACAATGACCATTAATGTTAGAATCATATCCTTGTAACCTAATCTCCACACCTATCATAAAGGGGATGATTAACGACTTCAACCTGTAAACCAGAGAACGGTTCCAGACTGATGCTTATCAGCCAGTTGTTTATTCATGTTGAAATACCGCCAACAATTCACCAAAGATCTTGGAACAGAAAAGTTGTTTTAAAATGCTTCCTCTTAAAGGCCTACTCTTAGTCTAAATATGATATAAAGCCATAAAACTCTTAATCTTCTAACCATATTGAGGATGTTAGCAGCGTTTGCCCATAAGTTAAAAATCATTTTTATCTGTTCAGGTGTACTAATATCAGAGCGAGCATCTTTATTTCAAGAATGTTTTGCTCTTAAATCAAGGAAACGCAACCATCTTCATGACATGAATTTATTTTTTTTATTACATTTTGCATTTATTAAAGAGAAATTTTCTCGACAACATACATTAAGCTGTGAATCAGATGTTAAGGAAGGAAGCAGTGTGACATCACAATATCTTACAGTTCAAAAGGAGTTGAGAGAGTGTCTCTGATGCATCTGTCAGTGTGTATATATATATATATAGAGCAAGGGTGGAAGACAAAGGCACACACCACAGAGACTCACTGTCCACAGTAACCATGGATACCGCGGCCAGAGATGCAGTCTGCACTATCGGGGTTCAAATGACCTCCCCTTTACTAAGCCTAGTCTCATGATGATGCACTCATTGCAATCGAACCCTACGTGCATCTGTGTACATGTTAGTTCAAATTAACACATACTATATATGCCTCAGACGTGGGAATGTTCTACACGTTCTTCTTGCATTGGCTGTGGATGATAAATAGTTGGCTTTTCTCCATTGTAAATCAAAATCTGCTCGAGATCAAGAAACTCCCCTATCTACATAATATACCAAGAGAGTGCTCTGTTCATTTGGGGAGACGTGGTCAATAAAAATGAATATCAAGCAAAAAAATTTAAAAAAATAAGTGTCAAACATCAGATTGTTCAGTTAAACTCTCATTCACCTTGATAAAGGGAGTTAGTACAAATTAAATGACTTGAATCCTCCTGGAACATGTGTTTTTAAAAAAGGTTAAATACATCTCCTCATAGTTATGAAACTCTTCTCTATCACAGGAACCAGCCTGCTTTTCACTGTCTAGAGTGTACACTAGGAACCAGGTGTCATATCAGCACAGTATGTTGCTGTGTTTCTCGTTCGTTAGTGTTAGATTATTGCTGTGCACCAGCAAGACCCAAAGTGGCCCTCTCAAGAACAAACATGATTCACTCCAATCAAACAGCAAAATAAAAGACAATACCAGGACTTATTTTATGAAGAAGAAAAAAAACCATCACACACACACAACATCGTTGACACTGGCAGCACAACAAACGGGTTGCTTTAAGCGCATCATTGGCACAATCAGAAATGAACCACAAATAAGAATGTGGGGGTCTCCACCCCCGGTATATTTCTAGGGACCAGAATTACAACAAGGACACCTACATTCTATATTTGCCTTTATCAAACCAGGGAAAAGATGACATCAGAAAAATACCACAAAGAAACATAGTTAACAGCTAAAGAAATTGTCACTACTCAGGGTGTAAGGCACAAATGTACATGTGGAAGAGAAGCAGGCTATCAACAGATGTAATCCAGTCAGAGGCCTGCATGACGCGCCTAGAGAAAATGGGACGTTTCAGAACCTGCCAAAATGGCCGCTCTCCACACCTGGCAGAGGGCCCAACATCCACACACTTCTCTTTTTCATGTGTGGACTTCCATGTTTTTTTTTCCCCCATTTGCACTTTACATGCAAGAATGAGGCTTGTTGGCACGCAGTGAGCCAGCAGCCAACCCGGGAGAGAGAGAAGTTACTGACTGCAAAGCCACAGTGCCGAACGTACGTAGATAGATGCCCATGTAGGAGTGATTTAGGGAGTGAGTTCCAGGAGTTGTGTGTTTTGTCTTTTTCTGACTGCTTTAACATGGGAGGTTCTGCTCCAACATGTAGGTTCCATCTAGCACAGTTAAATAAATATCTCCTCCTCAGACAGAGGTCACATACAACTCAAGCTTCAAAAACCAAAGGACCTAGTGGACCTTTTGTGTCAAGAAAGTGGTACTGGCTCCAGTTGAATGACTTAAAATAATTTCACACTTGATTAATTCATATTAAAAGATTTTCTCTCTGAGCCTAAAAAGTCAGTATTTTCAAAAGCACTTATTAAAAATAAATACAACAAGCTATTAGTATTAACAGTCATGTGTTATTCAGTAACCAGTGCAGGAGATTCTCAGACCAAGGCTTTTTTAACCAGAACTTGATTGCTGTGGCCAGTAGCTGTAACACTGAGAGGCGTTTCACAGTTTTCCACGTAAACTCAAGCTGTCGCTCCAGTCGGAGCTCACTGTGCCCAAGTGCTTGCTGGGAGAACCCTCCAGTCCTCACTATACAATTGATCCACTTTTCTCCCGCTGTCTGCTTTTGGCAGTCGGTTAAGAAAACAAAACATCAGTCAAGTCATGGTGTTCAAATGTCCAACACAACCACATCTTGAATGCTACAACGGTGACATGTTGCTCGTCAATGAAATGTTCATGAAAGTAATTTTCTTCTCAGTAGCAAGTGTTCTGTGTTTCTGAGGAACTGGGAGTCAACAGCCTGAGCTCAACAACAACAACAACAACCATTTGTAGAATATTTACATATATATATAAAAGAAAGATCTTTTAAAAGTGTGTTGCATTTGCTGTACATGGACCAAAGACTAAAGGAGATGCAATCGTGTTCCCTGTTTTGTTTTCTGAGCGTGATGATTATGTGCAGGAGTCATTGGACTTGACGTTCGTCGAGAGGGACACTAAAGAGGGTTTAGGCGGGACGTCGGGCTTGAGGTGTTTGACCCCGGTCCGGGGCAACGAACCGTAAGAGCTTATGCTGGGTTGTCGGGAGAGGGACATCCCCTGGGAAGTCATGTGCATGGAGTCCACCCTCTGTGGGGCGGGGGGCGGCATCTCCACACGGTTAAAACTGGGGTTTCTGGACATGTGGGAGGAGTTGGACGAGTTGGTGTTGTGCTTTTTGAGGGCAGATCCTTTCTGGGCGCTCATCGGGTAGCCTCGCTTGAACTCGTGGCCATAGACAGAGGAGTGGACCTCCAGCCGCTTTCCCATCTGCGGCACGGCGGGGGGGATGGTGAGGGAGGCCTCCCTCTGGGGCACGCGAGGCGGCAGCCCGTCGCTCTCCACCAGGTTAAGGCCGTGGCAGGGGCTCTTCAGGGCCTTGTACTCCAGCGTGGCCCCCTGGTCATCCAGGCTCATCTGACTGAGGTCACTGCGGTGGGGCTGCTCCACGTACTCATGCTGGTAGGCCTTTTGGTGCTGGTGCTGAGGCAGCACCACCACACTGGGGATGTGGCCCGGGGAGGCCCTCAGAGCCAGGTCAGGGGAGATGACTGGGGAGCCCATGGGCGGCAGGTCCTTGGTGCAGGCGTTGATCAGGTTCTGGTTCCTCTCCCACTCGCGGCTTCCCCAGCTGGGCTTGCGCCTAGGCTGCATGGGGGTTGACTCTGGAGTGGGCATGCCGGCAAGGTCCAGGTGGTGCTGGTCGGCTTTGATCAGCATCTTGCCATTGGTGAGGCGGCCGTTGTGCATAAGCGGGGTGAGGATGGCCTCTGGGTGACCGTCCTTGACCCCGGTCTCAAACAGACCCGTCAGCTTGGTCACGCTGTTCATGGATCCCCTCCTATCGTGAACGTGGTCCTTGTCTTTACGCCTGGTCAGCTCAACATCTCGCCGCCGGTAGTCACACACACAGTACACGAGGATACCAGATAAGATGGCGCCCATGGCGAAGGCCAAGATGACAGCGATGGCCAGCAGTGTGACAGGGACCAGTTGGTCACGCCCCTTCTGGTAACTCTCACGAATAACCCCTGCAAAGACAAGGATTCATTTATTTCAAATATATGAGTGATCAATGACTTAGCTGAAAATCTAACGGTTAAATTAACTGACGAATGAAGCACAAATAATAAGGAAACATTTGTCATATCCAATTTGTACTATTTGCAGCAATACTGTAGCCTACTGTCAGGAAATGTTATCAGTTTAAATCCAGCCTTACACTTGGCAAAAATGAGCTCATGGTTCCTACAATGAATTCAAAGATTAAACCTTGGCAGTTGAAATGAAAAAGATATATTAGATAAATGAACGCTCAAAAGGAAAGCTTTTTTTCCTCGATGCAAATGGGACTCGTTTCATATGGCTACGATACAATCTCATATCAGAGAATAACCGTAAAAATCTCTGATTGGACCTCCAAATCAAAGGAGTCGTGTCATACATTTCTTATAGGCCACTCTCCAGGGCTGGAAAGAAGAAGAAAAAAGACAGGTGGTTGGTTCCCGGGCAACTAAAAGACAGGCGGTTGGTTTCCGGGCAACTAAAAGACAGGCGGTTGGTTCCCGGGCAACTAAAAGACAGGCGGTTGGTTCCCGGGCAACTAAAAGACAGGCGGTTGGTTCCCGGGCAACTAAAAGACAGGCGGTTGGTTTCCGGGCAACTAAAAGACAGGCGGTTGGTTTCCGGGCAACTAAAAGACAGGCGGTTGGTTTCCGGGCAACTAAAGTGATGATTCAATAAAAGTGAAGCAACAAATTATGACGAGCATCTTGGCAAAGGAAGGGAGAGAGAGAAGATATTGGATGGAATGAAACAACAGTAGGTTGTTTTTAATTAAATGGGCACAGCTCCGGCATTAGGAGTCCTCATCACTATAAACACAGACAGAAGTGATAACCTCCAGCTCCTTGATGAATGTGTTATCTAATGCCCATCCAGAGTTACTAGAGTTACATAGAAAAATACAGTCCTCACCAAGTACAGATGTATTATGCATGTATCACACAAGACCTATGCAGAGGTGGTGATGAGCTACTTTAAAGGGGAGGATTAGGCAGTTGGTTTCCATCAGACCTATGCAGAGGTGGTGATGAGCTACTTTAAAGGGGAGGATTAGGAGGATGCAGTTGGTTTCCATCAGACCTATGCAGAGGTGGTGATGAGCTACTTTAAAGGGGAGGATTAGGCAGTTGGTTTCCATCAGACCTATGCAGAGGTGGTGATGAGCTACTTTAAAGGGGAGGATTAGGCAGTTGGTTTCCATCAGACCTATGCAGAGGTGGTGATGAGCTACTTTAAAGGGGAGGATTAGGCAGTTGGTTTCCATCAGACCTATGCAGAGGTGGTGATGAGCTACTTTAAAGGGGAGGATTAGGCAGTTGGTTTCCATCAGACCTATGCAGAGGTGGTGATGAGCTACTTTAAAGGGGAGGATTAGGCAGTTGGTTTCCATAAGACCTATGCAGAGGTGGTGATGAGCTACTTTAAAGGGGAGGATTAGGCAGTTGGTTTCCATCAGACCTATGCAGAGGTGGTGATGAGCTACTTTAAAGGGGAGGATTAGGCAGTTGGTTTCCATAAGACCTATGCAGAGGTGGTGATGAGCTACTTTAAAGGGGAGGATTAGGCAGTTGGTTTCCATCAGACCTATGCAGAGGTGGTGATGAGCTACTTTAAAGGGGAGGATTAGGCAGTTGGTTTCCATAAGACCTATGCAGAGGTGGTGATGAGCTATTTTAAAGGGCAGGATTAGTCAGTTGGTTTCCATCGGGTGTGCCGTACTACAGTATACTATACATACTGTACACACTATGTCATACGTCATTAGGAGTACTATAAAGATCTGAATAATGTAATACCTGTATCCCAAATGCCACCCTATTCCCTATTTAGTGTGCTACATTTATCTATGGCCCTTGGGGCACTCTGTAGGTAATAGGGTGCCATTCAGGATTACAGTCCCAGTTTATGTTTCCAGCTTGGCCACGTCACTGTGGTGCTGGATGGAGAATCACGGTTCCCATAACACAGATAGACGCTGATCTTTCGTGGAATGAAAAGGCGAGCCTGTTGAGTGTCTGTAAAACGAACATCTATAATCCTGCTTCGTTCGTCCTAAAAGAGTGTAAAAGAAACAGCATTTTTCCTCATTCCGCCCAAATGAAGTGCTTATCAGTGGAGTTGTCTTACTGAATGATTTCTGTGAGGAGTAACAAGTTTTATCTAGTGTGTGGTATTAATTGATGACGTGTGCTATGCGGAGGCCTCTGATGACTAAATGACCTGCCTCCATGTGAAACATCTGTTTCTCATCTGAAGTTGGTAACATCAGAGAGTCTTTCATTTCTTCCACTTTCTTCTTGTTTCACACGCCTCAGCTGCCATTTGTAAGCTTTCAGCTTTCCCTTCTATGCCAGCACGGCACACTGTAATTTACTCCTGTGTTTTCTGTCAGTTATTGTCTTGTGACTGAAATTACATCCAGCTATAGGTTTTATTTAAAAAGTGTTGGACTGAAACGTTTGACTTTACACAGAAATAAAAAAGGATTGAATGTATAACCAAACAGCACTTGAGGTTAGCAGCTCTAAAATATTTTGTCGAAAGAAATGTGTGCCGTACGAGAGTTGTTTTCTGGCAGTACTGGTCCCTTCCATTTCAAACCTTCTAGAACGTAAATACATCCGTCTCTGTCTCGCTCGTTTTATTATGGGAGATCATTGGACAACTTTGGTACACAATCTTTGTGACATTGAATTTAAACACATTAATCATCCACAATGGTGCAGTTCAAATACTGGCGGGTGGATTTGAGTTGAGAACAACAAGTCAGAGGGGTTGAGCCTGTCAGAGCTAAGCGTCCACTGTGGGGAAAAGAGAGCTATGGAGCTGGCCGACTGTCTTCTCCCAGGGTAAGAGGAAGGTTAATTCCTCTCTGAACCAACAGTGACTGGGTCTCCTTCAAACATAGCTCCCCTGCCTCAAGCAACTGGGGTGGGGGGGGGGCCTCCCCAGACCTTTCATGTATGAAGTCAATTGTTTCTCAAATGAACTTCAAAGAGGGTGCAACAAAAGGACAACAGGCCTCAGACAAACCCAAAGACAGCAGGCTTTTAAATCAAGGTGGCTTCCCTCATTTGAAGGGCTCTTTCATCAAGTAAACAGATGTTCAACTTTTTAATACTTGGATGTTCTTGGTTGACATTGAGAATCCCAGAGTATCTAGGACAGCGTGTTGAGGCTTAACATTTAAAGAAAGCAATTTTAATTATTTGTTGCCTCGTAACGATGTTATCTTGTTTGAGGTAATAAACAGTGATTTATATCTTCCAGTTTTGACTCTTCTCAGACTGCAGAGTGAAAGGCCACCAGAATACATTTAATAGCCAACAATCTAATTTGAATTTCATACCTCCAAAAGCCTTGTCACACCGATATTTAATCCAGATTTCAGATATTCTTCCTTCGTGTCAAAACAACCCAGCACTTCCTTGTAAATGAGAAACACTGTCATCAAGAGTGACAGAGATGTGTGAACATTCTCACAGACAGTCTTTAATCCGTGAAGTTAGTGGATCCTAGTTGTTGCTTATACTGCCTGCTTGGTCTGGGAAGACTTTAAAGCTCCGTTTGCATCACAGTGAGTTTTTCTAGGGCTATAACTTCTGACTGGGACTATAACCTCTGAGTGGAGCTATAACCTCTGAGTGGAGCTATAACCTCTGACTAGGGCTATAACCTCTGAGTGGAGCTATAACCTCTGAGGGGAGCTATAACCTCTGACTAGGGCTATAACCTCTGAGTGGAGCTATAACCTCTGACTGGAGCTATAACCTCTGACTAGGGCTATAACCTCTGAGTGGAGCTATAACCTCTGACTAGGGCTATAACCTCTGAGTGGAGCTATAACCTCTGACTGGAGCTATAACCTCTGACTTGGGCTATAACCTCTGAATGAGGCTATAACCTCTGACTGGGGCAATAACCTCTGACTACTGCTATAACCTCTGACTAGGGCTATAACCTCTGAGTGGGGCTATAACCTCTGACTAGGGCTATAACCTCTGACTAGGGCTATAACCTCTGACCAGGGCTATAACCTCTGACCAGGGATATAACCTCTGACTAGGGCTATAACCTCTGACTAGGGCTATAACCTCTGACTAGGGCTATAACCTCTGACTGGGGCTATAACCTCTGACTAGGGCTATAACCTCTGACTGGGGCTATAACCTCTGACTGGGGCTATAACCTCTGACTGGGGCTTTAAACTCTGAGTGGGGTGATAACCTCTGACTGGGGCTATAACCTCTGACTAGGGCTATAACCTCTGACTAGGGCTATAACCTCTGACTGGGGCTATAACCTCTGACTGGGGCTATAACCTCTGACTGGGGCTATAACCTCTGAGTGGGGTGATAACCTCTGAGTGGGGCTTTAACCTCTGACTAGGGCTATAACCTCTGACTGGGGCTTTAACCTCTGAGTGGGGTGATAACCTCTGAGTGGGGCTATAGCATACACAGGCATTGTCTGAAAAGGATAAAATCTCAATCACATTGAAATGCGTTCAGTGATGTGTCCCTACCACATGCTGAAAGACTAAGGGCTCTATTCAGTCTGTATTGTCGAAAGTGTTACAGATTTTGCGATATAAATGTTTTGGTAATTTCACAGTTAATGCCGCCTCTGCCAACGTGGGAACATTGCCTTAAATTTCAATTGGGCTTTTTGCGCCGAATTTCCACGATACAGTTTGAATAAAGCCCTAAATGGTGCTAACACAAAACACAATATGGACCCAGCTGACTGGAAGGGAGGATGAATGGAAATGCCTTGAGGTTACATCTACCGTGCCTTGGAGAGAACCCCATTTTTGTGTTCAAAGATTGTGGTCGTCTTTTCAACTTGGAGGACGAGGTAGACCATCACTCAGAGGAAGCTATGTGCCTCAGAGAAAAGCAATCTCTGTGTTCAAAGATCATGGTTGTGGTCATGGTCGTCTTTTCAAGGCAGACCATCATTAAATGTAGCTATAGCTACAGTGGGTATCAGAAGTATTTACCCACCTTGGATTTGATCACATTTTGTTGCATTACAAAATAGATTTAACTGTGATTGTTTGTCATTGATCTAGACAAAATACTACATAATGTAAACGTGAAAATGTTTTGACAAATGTAATAACTATAATATAGTTGTTGCACAATATCACACCCTTTGTTTAGGCAAGCCTAAATTAGTTCAGGACTAACATTTGGCTTAACAAATCACATAATAAGTTACATGGACTCATGCTGTGTGAAATAATAGGGGTTGACATGATTTCTTATTGACTACCCCTTCCTCTGTCCCCCATGCAGTCAATACTTACATTCAATACTTGACTGAGGGACATATGTAAGGTCCCTCAGTCAAGTATTGAATTTCAAGCACAGATTCAACTACAAAGACCAGGGAGCTTTTCAAAAGCCTCAGAAAGAAGGGCAGTGATTTGTAGATGGGTAACAATAACAAATCAGACATTGAATATGTCTTCAAGCATGGTCAAGTTAATAATGATGCTGTGGATGATGTATTAAACCACCCAGACACATCAACGATGCAGTCGTCCTTCTGAACTGAGATGCAAGACAGGAAGGAAACTGCTTAGGGATGGGCCAGGATCCCTGAGGAACGTTTGGACACCTTGTAGTCCATGCCTTGACAAATGGAGGCTGTTCTGAGGACATGAAGGGGTGCAACTCAATGATAGGAAGGTGTTCTTAATGTTTTGCCCACTCAGTTTGTTGTACTCTGTTTGAGTCATGGGTACATAAGAACCTTTTAGGACTCTATCTGTATTTTTTATCGCTTAAAGTCCCACCTATTTAAGATGGAGAACACTGTGCTCAAGCTAAGCGTGTGGAGATCTACTCAGATCAAACTGTGGAAATTAAAATCACTTGTTTTAATTGCTACCCATTTTACGGTGAATGGATTAAATAGAGCACCTTGGGTTTAAAATGTAAGAACACATCTGAAAGACACAAAGAGGAAAGACCCATGTGGATCCTGTGAAATGCAGACGTGCTGCACTGTATGTGTTCTCTGAGGCAGAGGTAAAATAACCTAGCAGGGCAACACAATGCAAGCTAATGGGGAGGAAGGAAGCCTGTTGCTTGAAGCTCGATATAAATGGCGGAAGTACACAATAGTAAAAATAACAGGTCTGATTATTTTTCTGACCTCTGCAAACATTATTACTAAACAGTCTAAATAGATTAAACATACTTCGAATCAATAGGAGATGACATATCATCGTCTCTCTCGGTTCACCTTAACATTACAGGGTATGTCATCAGAGGCTTCCTGAGTAATCAGATCGTTGTCCTCATTTCTGTTATTCCCTTTATTCAGACTCCCCTACAGACTTTCCAGCCTGATAGTGGTGTGTTCAAACTTAAATGGCATATTGGCACAGTAATTGTCTCCACTCTGAGGTTGTGCTTATATCATGCCACACAGGTGCCAGGGAACTGAAGCTGAAAATAACCCTCTAGGTGCAACTGGCAAACTGTCTGGTGTAAAATACCAGCACTGAAGGTAGTGTTTGCTATGACAACCAGAAGGTATAGTGTTTGCTATGACAACCAGAAGGTAGAGTGTTTGCTATGACAACCAGAAGGTAGAGTGTTTGCTTTGACAACCAGAAGGTAGTGTTTGCTTTGACAACCAGAAGGTAGAGTGTTTGCTATGACAACCAGAAGGTAGAGTGTTTGCTATGACAACCAGAAGGTAGAGTGTTTGCTATGACAACCAGAAGGTAGAGTGTTTGCTATGACAACCAGAAGGTAGAGTGTTTGCTATGACAACCAGAAGGTAGAGTGTTTGCTTTGACAACCAGAAGGTAGAGTGTTTGCTTTGACAACCAGAAGGTTTTTATTTTTTATTTTTTTTAACCTTTATTTAACTAGGCAAGTCAGCTAAGAACAAATTCCTATTTTCAATGATGGCCTAGGAACAGTGGGTTAACTGCCTTTTTCAGAGGCAGAACGACAACCTTGAGCTTACTAGTCCAACACTCTAACCACTAGGCTACCTGCTGCCCCAAACAACCAGAAGGTAGTGTTTGCTATGACAACCAGAAGGTAGTGTTTGCTTTGACAACCAGAAGGTAGAGTGTTTGCTATGACAACCAGAAGGTAGAGTGTATGCTATGACAACCAGAAGGTAGTGTTTGCTTTGACAACCAGAAGGTAGAGTGTTTGCTATGACAACCAGAAGGTAGAGTGTATGCTATGACAACCAGAAGGTAGAGTGTATGCTATGACAACCAGAAGGTAGAGTGTTTGCTATGACAACCAGCAGGTTGAGTGTATGCTATGACAACCAGAAGGTAGAGTGTTTGCTATGACAACCAGAAGGTAGAGTGTTTGCTATGACAACCAGAAGGTAGAGTGTTTGCTATGACAACCAGAAGGTAGAGTGTTTGCTATGACAACCAGAAGGTAGAGTGTTTGCTATGACAACCAGAAGGTAGAGTGTTTGCTATGACAACCAGAAGGTAGAGTGTTTGCTATGACAACCAGAAGGTAGAGTGTTTGCTATGACAACCAGAAGGTAGAGTGTTTGCTATGACAACCAGAAGGTAGAGTGTTTGCTATGACAACCAGGGTGCAAATCACCACCATGTGAATAATATTGTTAATTGAATAAAAAAGGCCTATGTCTAAAACAATGATGAAATGAAATATACATATAGAATACACATGTAAACATGGAATATTGAAAAAGCAAAACTGTCCGGGGAAAACAGACACGTTTGTTGATTTACGTCCATTTCATTAATAGTGAATCATTAGAAGAAACACACTGAGAATCGTTTCCAGCATAACAAAATGAACAAAATATGTTCCCATGTCCTATACACATCTACCCTTCATGGTACACAACCAGATGATTTATTTTCATAAACACAGATGCCATTCAAACCTGAGCCAGGGAGTAAAGTGAGAGTTAGTTGTGGACATACCGTTCAGGCATTAGAAAAGTGACTCTACGTGGAACAGACGACATAGGCCACAGAGCAACGGGAGAGAAAACCTCCCTTTACTTCCTTCCTTCCCTCCCTCCATCTGGATAGCTTTTGTAATGAACCCATAAATTGAAGAGACACACAGAGATGGCCACAGGTCGGGGGGGGGGGGGGGGGGGGGGGGGGGTGGAGGAGAGAGAAGGGGAGCACCGGATTCATTCCCTCAGACAGAGCAGGGGACAGATAGATAGGTATAACTCCAGTTGGTAGAGGGTAAGATGCTCCATAAATACGGTTAGTAATTCATTTGCACTACAATAAGGTACAGCCTTGGAACATTCCATCTGGACAGATGAAAGGTCCTGTGGAAGGGAGACTGTTCACAATGGTAACAGACGGTGGTGTGCAGGGAGGGAGGGAGTGTCATGGGGGAGAGGTGGGATATCACACAGATAGATGAGCCCAGACACAACGGTGCTCAAATGTACTGTGAAAGCCAGAACTGGTCACCAAGCAACAGTGGTGCTCTCATCTGGTAGATGGGGAGTTACTAGATATCCACTGTTTTACCATTCTAATTATTCCAATGTGTTGCCCTAATACATATTGATACTGTCATATTCATTAACAGATAAGGATCCCAAAATGAGTGAGTTGCAAAGAAGAAGTTGGAATGTCATGTAATTTTAATTGCTAGCAGGGATGAATCTGGGGGCTAAGAATTTGGGAAGTTATAAGTCTTCGATATTTAAAGCTTAATTTATTTCAAAACATCTTCTGGTGATGATGAATTCAGATTTCCCTGTACTCTATGTATAGTATTCATATTGATTTGGCTAAGAGGGAGGTTTGATGTCTGTGGTTATGCTAAGAGATAGAGGCTGTCAGGACCTACAGCCTTGATGTATTAGATTGGCTCTCCTGTTGTGTTTTCACAGTACATTTGGCACCTGGAGCTAGGAATGAGAAGAGAAGTGCACCTGCACAGGTGAAAGAGGGATAAAGTAGAGGTCTTCAGGGTTTCAACAGACACAAAATTCAGAGATCCGACCCGGGACACGAGCGGATCGTGGTCCTAAATTCGGACTTTAGTCTCGGATCTGGGACGGGTCTGATATAATTGCCACGGGTCTCGGGTATGTTCAATTAAAAATGTATCTACCGACTGAACCCGATTGGACCTGTCCTCTGTTAATTTAGTGTTTGTGTAATGAGATCTGTTTGAGCTTGTTATCTGGGTCAGCCAATTGCAACTCAATAAAACCTATAGCTAATATCCGGCTGAAACTGGAGCCTTGGCCTAGGCTACTGTTGATTGTGAAGTTGGAGTCCTTTTTCATGAAAGTAAAATGAAAGTTAGAGGAGAAAGACTATAGTGAATAGGAGCCAACGAGGGGACAAGTTGTAATATTGTAGTGGACAAAGATGAGAAGAACATTGGTGCAGCCAAACGGACTGTGTGCAACTCGCTGTTGAGGTGTGATGCAATTTTCTACCTTGGATTTATTTTTGTATTTATTATCAATTGTTTAGTCATTATTGTTATTATTGTAAATTATTATTATTATTATTGTAAATTATTATTATTATTATTGTAAATTATTATTATTATTATTGTAAATTATTATTATTATTATTGTAAATTATTATTATTATTATTGTAAATTATTTTTATTATTATTGTAGGCCAATTTAATCATCTAAACAAGTTATTTAAATAGCCTATGCAAAAAAGTGTTTTGTTTCATTTTGTTGAGATATTTTTGTTGGCTAAATGAAGTTTTGTCTTTCATGTTGTGCTCCATATTTATATTGAACAAAAATATAAACACAACATGCAACAATTTCAAAGATTTTACTGAGTTACATTTCATATGAGGAAATCAGTCAATTGAAATCAATTCATTAGGCCCTAATCGGTCACAGATACCTTACAAAAATGGCCCTCAGGATCTCATCATGGTATTTTTGTGCATTCAAATTGCCATCGAAAAAATGCACTTGTGTTCGTAGCTTATGTCTGCCCATACCATAACCCCACCGCCACTATGGGCCACTCTGTTCACAGTGGTCTGCGATTGGTATTTGGTATTTTATTAGGATCCCCACTAGCTGTTGCAAAAGCAGCAGATACTCTTCCTGGGGTCCATACAAAACATGAAACATAACATAATACAGAACATTAAAAGACAAGAACAGCTTGTGAGGCCGGTTGGACATACTGCCAAATTCTCTAAAATTACGTTGGAGGAGGCTTATGGTAGAGATGAACATTCAATTCTCTGGCATCAGCTCTGGTGGGCATTCCTGCAGTCAGCATGCCACTTACATGCTCCCTCAAAACTTGAGACATCTGTGGCATTATGTTGTCTGACAAAACTGCACATTTTAGAGTGGCCTTTTATTGTTCCCAGCACAAGGTGCACCTGTGTAATGATCATGCTGTTTAATCATCTTCTTGATATGCCACACCTGTCAGGATTATCTTGGCAAAGGAGAAATGTTAACTAAAAGAGATGTAAACAAATTTGTGCACAACATAAATATGCTTTTTGTGTATATGGAACATTTCTGAGATATTTGATTTCATCTTATGAAACATGGGACGTTTACGTTTATATTTTTGTTCAGTGTATTTTAAGGTTAAAATTAGGCCTGTCGTAAAATAAATAGCATGAGCCTATTGCTGTCATTTGTTGGGTAGGCCCTACGGTAGGCAATCACCTTTGTTCGTAATTAATTTAATGACGCAATATGTTCATGTTCAACCTGTTCATATTTTCCATTCAAACAATTACTTTAATACATTTTTAAAGTTAAGCAACTTTTGTGAAAGTTTGGTGTAGCATGGCTATTATTAGGCTTAGCTACTGCAGGCCTATGAAGGCAGTACACACCAGATGGCTATTATTAGACTTAGCTACTGCAGGCCTATGAAGGCAGTACACACCAGCTGGCTATTATTAGGCTTAGCTACTGCAGGCCTATGAAGGCAGTACACACCAGATGGCTATTATTAGACTTAGCTACTGCAGGCCTATGATGGCAGTACACACCAGCACTCCAACTGACTCCGACAGTTGAGCTTGAGGTGGGAAAGAATGTTTCAGCCCTACCAGAATTACTCCTTTAATCTAACAACATAATCCTTATCTTTATCAAATATATTCTGATAGAAAATGTACGAATGAGCCTCCTTCTGTATGCCTATATCTGTATTGCAGTAGTAGCCTCTAAGAAGAACATGGCTAGCTTGTCTCCTTTAATATATGATTTAATATTCATACAATAGACGATGATGTTTGGAATATGCTATACATCGAAACACAATGAATAGGTTTCCTGTAATTTGTTCTAGTCAGTTTTTAAGGACACGTAACTGTGGATCATTTGGCCAAAATGGCTTGTTTATTGATGGCGCTAGCAGTGCCTAGTTGGAGGTTCCTTTCTCTCCCTCTTTCTCTCGGGTCTGAACGGGTCTCTCGGATCCGAACCAACGCGGGTCTGTATTGGTCTGTTTTCCACAGCCTGACTGTCCTCGGGTCCATTCGGAACGGTTCTCCGTTTAGAAAAAGATATATTTATGCATATCGCGAGTCGGGTGGAAAAGCCACAGATCCATTTTGGACCCCTGAAGACCTCTAGGATAAGGACATAAGGAGATGAGTACTGCAGACAGTTTGCCATGCAGGGACGCTTTCAGCTGCATGGAGGCAAAATGGTGCTTTAATACAATCAAAGCAGGGAAATAAATAGTCAAGCAAGAGTTGAAAAACAAGCCATGCAAATACAGTCACTCACAGAACCAAAACAGGCAATATCAGAGCTCACTTTAAACACAAAAAAAAAGCAACTTGAGCTGAAATTTAACTGATAATACTGAGGCAAGCTGCAAAACTGTTGTTGAAAAGAAAAACACTGGAAGCTTGGTTTGAATGTGAGCCCTTGTTGCTGTGAACTGGGTTGCCATGACGGTTGCCATGATGGACGGGGCCAGTCAGGTCCCAGGTAACAGCAACGAGGGTAGCAACACCACAGTGATGCTGTCTAAGCATGCTGTAGTCTCTGCCACCATTGTGTCTGTCTAGTCTGGCTACAGTTGTCTGGTTCCAGCTCCCAGAGAGGAAAGAGCGAGAGGAGAGCAACAGATAGCTCACTGAGATTCATCTAGACTGCATCCCCATTCTCCACCTTTCTCCCACATTAAACTTCCTATCATAGATTTAACAAAGCTAGAAACTCCTTCCAGTCAATGTTTTCACCAATCCAATGCGTTTAAAATCCACAATGGGAAGTGCTCACTTCTGGAGAAGGGAATGGCAGAGAATTGGGACGCAGCCATAGAGTACCACCCAGGAGACTTCACACACTGCCACGCCCCAGAGAGAGATATGATGACCTCACCCTAACACACACACACACAGAGCTGCACTCCTCATTGGTGTGTGTGTAAGTGTGTGTGTGGGAGTGTGTGCGTACGTGTGTGCGAGCGTGTGTTCTGTGGATGTCTACGGTCACCTCTAATCATCCTTATTGATTATCAATATCTTCTCATGGCAGCCAGTCATCTAATAAGATGACTTCACATTACATTTGATGTAATGGAACTTCTAATGGTTTATCTGTTATTACAGGACAGGGCATTGATCAGTGCAATCACAGCTGTGTTTTCTCTGTTTGTCTTTATGTGTCTGGGCTTAAAGTGACCTTGAGCCAGCTGGGATGTTAACACGGCAAATAGGGCCGTCCATATCATGCTCCTGCACAAGATAAAGCTGGGGCCATCTTCTTGTGAAAATAAATACATTGCAATCTTTATTTTGTTCTTCTTCCTGAAGTGTAATGGTGTGTATATTACATCTCCTCGGGAACATTAAACTCTTTGTTTAATAAATCTCTCTACGGGGTGAGGCAATTTGTTCTCTCCTGACGCTGTTACAGTTCTGGGCTGGTCAGCTGGAAGTAGACACGGTAAACTTCATCCCTGCCACAGGAGAAATGGACTCTTCTATTCCAAGGCTTACCAGTGGCGTCCTGCTGGGTCTGAGAGGGCACCGCCATATAGGGGTCCCTCTTATCTGAGGGCATGGGGGGGTCCGCCTGCTCCACCATGCCGCCCCGACCCAGGGGTCCTCCTGCTTGGGGGTGGGCCGTGGTGGGGAATGGGAGGGTGGGATGGCCTGCCGGACACAACACAGGTTAACTCTCCTCACACACACATATACGCATGCACACAAACACACTCTTTCAGGGTGCAGATGGGCTGTGCGAAGTTACAAGAGAGAGATAGAGAGAGAGAGACAGAGAGAGACAGAGAGAGAGAGGGAGAGAGAGAGAGAGAGAAAGAGAGACAGAGAGACAGAGAGAGAGACAGAGCGAGAGAGAGAGAGAGAGAGAGAGAGAGAGAGAGAGAGAGAGAGAGAGGGAGAGGGAGAGGGAGAGAGAGAGAGAGAGAGAGAGAGAGACAGAGAGAGACAGGGAGAGAGAGAGAGAAACAGAGAGACAGAGAGAGAGAGAGAGAGAGAGAGAGGAAAGAGAGAGGGAGAGGGATTGAGAGACAGAGAGAGAGAGAGAGAGAGAGAGAGAGAGAGAGCGAGAGAGAGAGAGAGAGAGAGACAAGAGAGACAAAGAGAGACAAAGAGAGAGAGAGAGAGAGAGAGAGAGAGAGAGAGAGAGAGAGAGAGAGAGAGAGGGAGAGAGAGAGGGAGAGGGAGAGGGAGAGAGGGAGAGGGAGAGGGAGCGAGAGACAGAGAGACAGAGAGACAGACAGACAGAGAGACAGAGAGACAGAGAGACAGAGAGACAGAGAGAGAGAGAGAGAGAGACAGACAGACAGACAGAGAGAGAGAGAGAGAGAGAGAGAGAGAGAGAGAGAGACAGAGAGACAGACAGAGAGACAGAGAGAGAGACAGAGAGAGAGACAGAGAGAGGGAGAGGGAAAGAGAGAGGGAGAGGGAGAGAGAGACAGAGAGAGGGACAGAGAGACAGAGAGACAGAGACAGAGAGACAGAGACAGAGAGAGAGAGAGAGAGAGAGAGAGCTCCTGTTCCTGTTCTCACTTACATGTCACGCTATCGCTGGCTCAGACTAAAAAGCCTCTCACAAAATCACCTCAGGGAGGCTTACCTTTGATATGAAGAGCAAGAAAAAGTCCCCCCTCCCTAACAAACCTGTCTTCTGTTTTCGTTCTCTGCTCTCCTCTACCCACTACGTTTCAATGTCAATCCATCAGCTATATTTAGCAGAGTGCTTTGAAAAAGCCCAACAACATGACCAAATTAATCATGAGGGGTAATTAAGATATTAGTGTCCTTTAACCTAAATTGCCCTACTGATTACCCTCATCAATGACACTGCACTGCTGGCCACAGTTACAGCGGAACTAAAACAAAACTAGTCCCTACCATACTCTGTTGTTTTTCTATGTTGTATCAATATCCATATTCATTCTCCTTCACTTGGTTCCTGCCTGTATCTTTTTGTGGCTCCTCTATCAAGAATGTCCAAATAAATCCCATTATCAGTGTACATCCTCACGTCTCTCCTGTTTAGAGCAATAACTTGAGTCTCCTTTCAGGCGACCAGCAGCCATACTGTAATCAACAGCTCATATGTTAATCAGGCCAGCTCCCAGTAAACCATTTTAACACGCTTTCCCATGAGGGGGTGATGGTTGCTGAGAGGCTGGTGGTGGGGGTAGGGAGAGGAAGGGAGGCGGTAGGGGGCTGGGATTGTTGCCGTTTGTCTACCATGAACAACAGCCCCCAAGCCTCCGCGTGGCAATCATTAAAATGATTTATTTAACAATGCACCGTGGGCTGAGAGATTAGTGTGACAGGACTATTTTATAATTCATTTTCTTCGGCCAAGGGAAGTGCAATTCAGTCAGATGACACTCATACAGAGGCAAAGCACCAGCTCCTTGGAAAAGAAAATCCTAAACTGCCAACTTGTGCAGATTCCTTTAAAAAAAAGTTTAACAGAGGAGGAGAGGGATTGTCTGGGGGGATAGAAAGGGCATTCGTCTTCAGCACTATATCAACAGTCTGTGTCTGAAACGCTGTGGGTTTGACTGCCTCAAATACACAGCCATACCTACAGGGAGAAACAAACACTCACAACTGCAGGGCTGCATTTAAATACAAACGCTTTGTATTTCACCTGAAATCTGACAGGAAGAAATGGGGGAACACAGTAGGGGAGAAAATGGATTATATCTGGAATGATATCACCCCCCAAAAATTGCTATTCTTGTCATTCCATATGGGAGTGTGAATGCTTGGTCTTGTATAGATGAAGTGTGAGGTGCTATGGAGGACTGTGACATCGTTGCAGGCTAATCAAGACTGTTTATCATTCTTCTTCATAAGCCTGGGCGGAAAATAGTTTAATCAACCAGCACCAAGAATCGAGCATAAACACATTCAATAGATGTATGTGTGGAATTGAATTGTGCTGTCTGTCTGCGTGTGTATGCGTGAGTATGCTTGCTGTAAGCTAGTGGTACCGTGCAGCAGTGCTGTGGGTTTGTATGGGAAATGTTGGAGCTTCTAGAGCAATGAGCTTGTGTTTAGCCTCTGTCAACAACCTCCATCGTTTTCATGCACCTTGATGAGTCTGGTGAACCACAGTGAATCATGGAGGCCTTTTCTATTAACAACAAGATCCATCCAATTAGGGAAACAAAGGTTAGGACAAATCAATGCTATTGCATCGCAGTCTAGAGGTCCTTCACAGCAGAGCAGAACAGGGCAGGAGGAGGGGTGGAGGGGAGGGAAGATCTGGACTCGGAACACTGAGGAGTGGATTAGGAAAGGTTCTAGATGCTAGAGAATTACACTATATATGCCAAACTGGGGGAAAACAAAAGTAGACTGACCATGGCGAGGCCTTTCATGACTGTGAGGACTGGACTGAACGTCTACAGAAAGAAAAGGAACGAAAAAAATAAAGAAAATGAAACATTTCAATTAAAGCTCAGCTCGTTTAGCTTCTCGTGAAATAGTGGGCGGGGTTTCATTATGGTGAGAGCAAAGAATTGATTGAACGGAAGAGCTGAAAATAAATACGTGTGAGGGGAGGTATCATCTCGTTACCTCGGGTTTGGTACTTACCGTTGAGGGCCACGAACGCATCTAAAAAATCAAAGGAAAAATGTGTTAATTCATTTTTTTCAAAGAGCAAAATAAAAAAAATACAATTGGCATGATCTAAACCATCTCTTCAAAAGGCGCATTCACAATGCACCAGGGGCTAAGTGAATGCCAGGGGCTAAGTGAATGCCAGGGGCTAAGTGAATGCACCAGGGGCTAAGTGAATGCCAGGGGCTAAGTGAATGCACCAGGGGCTAAGTGAATGCCAGGGGCTAAGTGAATGCACCAGGGGCTAAGTGAATGCACCAGGGGCTAAGTGAATGCCAGGGGCTAAGTGAATGCACCAGGGGCTAAGTGAATGCCAGGGGCTAAGTGAATGCCAGGGGCTAAGTGAATGCCAGGGGCTAAGTGAATGTTCACC